>NW_024598665.1:0-18465 GCF_004379255.2 Salvia splendens
AAAACTTTCTATTGTTGGTAAGATTGCTGTTTGGATGTCTTATCTTATGCTTAACCATATAGGATAATGTGTCTGTAGCATGGCCTGACAATTTTTGCTTGCAGAATTAATATGTGAGTGGTTCCTATGATGCTCCGGAAGGGTTCCAAGCACTAGACAGGCAATATCTGAGCATGAGTTCTCAAAACAAAGTACAGAAGGATCATCCCGTAGGCTTTCTACCTTGCACTTCCACCGTCTGTTTATCCGCAGTCTGCAGAATGATCAAGAGTTACTGCATGAATAAATGTATGTATCATCTCTGGAACTACTACCTAGTTCTAGATAGCTCATTTGTCTGCATTTCCTTCCTTGCATCATTGCTCTCAAGAAGCTCCATCTTCATTTTTCATAAATACTTCTAGTTGATCCACTTATTGTTTTTTAGCACCGGGATAGATCGTTGGTTCATTGTGTTTCCTTTATGTGTGGAGATGATCGAAAACCTCTTATTTTTCCTGCATCGCATGCCTTAATATTTAGACACTTCAATAAGTCTTAAGTGTAATTATTTTCAGCTGATCTTGGTGGATGGACTCGTGTTGTTGTTGAGAAGCCTTTTGGAAAGGATTTGGAATCAGCGAGGAACTAAGCTCACAAATAGGTGAATTGTTTGAAGAACCACAGATTTATCGTATAGATCATTATCTGGGGAAGGAATTGGTGCAGAATCTGGTATGCTTGTTAATTTTCTTATAAATCAGTTCAATACTGTGCTATATATGGAGGACTATATTCTAGAAGGAAATTGACCTTTATCTTACGAAATTCTGCAGTTGGTGCTCGTTTTGCAAATCGCTTATTTTTTACCCTCTGGAATCGTGACAACATTGCTAACGTACAGGTGATATGCTTATGTTTTTATAATGAGAATTTGCAATATTTTTCCTCTGGCTTTAGACGCAAGCTTGACTTTTCTTTCCCCAGATTGTGTTCAGAGAAGATTTTGGAACTGAGGGACGTGGTGGATATTTCGACCAATATGGGTATGCTCACTCCCTGCTCCAAATGCTTTATTTCTGAAAATAAATCTTGCTCTTCAACTTGTGAAATATTCAAAAGTTTTAATAAATTATGGTTGAAGAAATTATGCTTTCTTCCTTTTGCTTTGGTCACAGATTGATGAACTTGTAGTTTACTCCTTGTTTTTGCAGAATTATCCGCGATATTATCCAGAATCACCTATTGCAGGTTATACTTTAATATATAATTTTTACTGCTTGTTTCATAGTTTTAAAGAGTACTTTTTAGTTAAATGTTAGCCCAACCATGCGGTATGTGTTAACTTCATAATACATGAGTTACTTTAAAAAGCATGAATTTAACTAAAACAAGATTCGTAATGCATATTCACCTGACTGCTACGTGCCTCCTCTTCTCCTGTCCTTTCCCTTCTTTTTGAAGGGAGCATTTACTCTTCTGTTAATGCTTTGTGGTGAACCAGTTAAATTTATAATATGCTTTCCTCTTACCTATATTGACATCACAATTTATAAAACTTGCAGGTTCTTTGCCTTGTTGCAATGGAGAAACCTGTTTCCTTGAAACCTGAGCATATTCGGGACGAGAAAGTGAAGGTAGGATAATAAATCCTAATTTATTGTGTATTTTCCTTCTTGCAAGAACACTCAAGGTTGAAGATGCTCTTTGACTTCTATTTTAAGTTCCTAGCTTCATTTTTGGCTTTTAACCTCACATGGAGCTACCTGCATATGATTGTTAGCTCGTCTCTCGCTAATTATTTAGTTGGAATTCAGGTTCTTCAATCAGTTCTTCCAATCAAAGACGAAGAGGTGGTGCTCGGACAATATGAAGGCTACAAGGATGATCCAACAGTTCCAGACGACTCAAATACTCCTACTTTTGCAACAGCGATTCTACATATACATAATGAAAGATGGGAAGGTAGAACAAAAAATAAAATTTGTGATTTTCTCTCTCTTTTCCTACATGAATGGATATCTATACCTTGAGTAGAATTTCTGATTACATCATTTACTGACTTGCTGTAGGTGTGCCCTTTATACTCAAGGCAGGAAAGGCTTTAAATTCAAGAAAAGCAGAAATAAGGGTTCAATTCAAGGATGTTCCTGGTGATATCTTTAGATGTATGTATTATATTTTTTTAATGTATGTGGTATATAATTCTTATGTTGTCATCTTCCTTGCAACTTTTACTTCTGCTATGTGTGACTGTAAGAAACTGGATAACATCAAACATGAAGTTCCTCTCTGGGGGAACTGGTTGTTGTTTTCTTCATCCTAATAGCATATAAGAAAATGAGCTGGTGATTATGAATACTCATCTATAGGAGCAATGGTATAGTGAAAACACGGAATCTGTCCAGTGTCTTTGATCTGCCAATTCAATAGTATGAAAATTTTGAGGTTCAATGTTTCGATTCCAATAATCTTAGTCAAATTTTGTGTGCAGGTCAAAAGCAAGGAAGAAATGAATTTGTCATCCGTCTGCAACCTTCAGAGGCAATATACATGAAACTAACGGCAAGTTACATTCAATGATGTTAGTTTGCTGCAATTGGAGCTCTGGTTATTCCCATTGTCTGAACTCTATTTTCTTCCTAATCATGCAGGTGAAGCAGCCTGGGCTGGAAATGTCAACTGCTCAGAGTGAACTCGACTTGTCATATACGCAACGCTACCAAGGGGTTGTCATACCTGAAGCCTATGAGCGTCTAATTCTTGACACGTATGCTTATCTGATCTATATATACATTTTCTTTAGTGTTTTTTTTGCTTCTTCATTCACTATAAATGCTATCTTGATATCTTTATATGCAGCATAAAAGGTGATCAACAGCATTTTGTCCGCAGAGATGAGTTGAAGGTAAACACTAGATTCTATTTCACAGCTTTTACTCGAACTTCTCATATTAACATAACCGATGTACAGGCTGCTTGGGAGATTTTCACACCCCTTCTACACCGGATTGATAAAGGGGAGTTCAAATCCCTTCCGTACAAGCCTGGAAGCCGAGGCCCTGCAGAAGCAGATCAACTGTTGGAAAAGGTGGGTTACGTTCAAACACACGGCTACATATGGATCCCTCCTACCTTGTAATCACCTTCTGAGGCTACTCGTCCTTCCATATTAAGTATGGTGTCTAGTACTCCACGAGGCAAAGACATGAGTAATATGTATGAGTTGAGTGTCAAATAATTTGTTTTTTAAGACAAAATTTAAGAGGAATCTTGATTTACGCTTCCTTTGAGATTGAAAGTTTGCGTGTGTTATGAGAAGTTACTGTAGCTTCGAATGTGGAGTAATTTTCTATATGGGGTTCTGCTTTTAAAATGAAATTCTGGGTTCTATTTTTATTACGATTGGAAGCTATAAATCATTGTTTCAGTTTTAATGTGCTATTGTGAGAGTAGCTGTGTAGGTGTGTGTATTATTAACAAAAACATTTGTCTAAAAAAGTTCATTATCTTATACTTAACTGACACTCATGACTCAACCAATGAGTTTTGATCTAATTAACAATTCCAAAACTTAGCATATCAACTTCCAATATGTAACAACAAAAATATCTTCAAATTCTTGACGACCAAAACTTTCAAGTTTTCATCACTCATAACAAATCAAACTTCGAACTCCCTACAGTCTGATGAGAGAAACATTAAACTAGTACTACTATATAGGCTAGTGTCCAATATTTATCAACGATGCTGAATTTGAGGGAGTTTGTGGAGTAGCTATTATCGTCAGAGGATGGTTGTGGAACTTTGTAATCCTCCGCAAGTATTGCAAGTTGATCCATATGTCAAAACATTCATCTTTTTCAAACCAAGCTTTAGTTTCTTGAAGCAAGAGCTCGCATGATTTTTTTTAAAAAGTTTAGGACAAATATAAATTTAGAGAAATTTTGATTTTAAAAATTAATTATAAAAAATAAAATTATAAAATAGGCAAAAAGGAAGAGGGAAAACTGGACGGCAATGAATTGCAATTTTGAACCGAGTTTGGGGAAGAAAGTATGCCCTCCATAAATGGCTTGGAATTCTCCAAAGAGCTAAAAAGTGCATGCATACTGCTATTATTAATTATTCTGCAAATCTACGTTGAGTAAAACAACATAAAAAGGAAAAGGATAACATGAAGCAACCCCAAAGCATAAAAAGAAGCAGAAACCACATCTCATAATAACCACAAGATATGAATCATCATTAGTAACAAGCACTGCGATAAGTAGGTAGTGCACCAGTTAACGAGGACAGATGATTAGAATTTCCAAGAATAGAGAAAAGGGGCATGGTTTTAGATTTATTATAGCTCATCTGGATCCTAAACATTCTTACAACTCATCGCGGCATTAGAATCTGCAAATCGAAAGCTCAAATATCTCCAAAGAAGCCAAAACAATGGAACCAAAGCCAGCAATCTTCAACACCATGCAACAAAGAGGAAATGGGAGAGGTCAATTAGAAAAGAAGTTATGGAGGCCAGTCTAGCATAATGAACAGCAAAGATAACATTTATTTATTTAATAACAAAAGCCCGCAAGTAACGTTATCTACATCTCAACGGTGATTAATTTCCACATAAACTGAAATATCTTCACATGTCTCAACAGGAATGTTTATATTGATACTATTATCAATCTAAGTATATTAAGATAATATACCAGAAAACTTGAAGCATCAAATGCTTATTTTTCTGAGGAGCTATATGACAATGAGACTCATTTGACAACTAACCAATCATGAATCCACTATATTCATACTCGTGCAATTCATATTCTATAGAGTTAACACATGACAAATCAAAAGGACAAAGGCAATTAAGTGAATTATGGACTCACAAAGTTGAACAAGTAACTTCAATGCATGCATCTCATCTAAAGGCATACCAAACATGATATGTTTCAAGCGAATCATTAGTACACCCACTCTCAAAATCAATCGAACCAAAAATACTCATTAATGCTGACATCAATGAACCATACCTCATATCTAACGTGCAGGATTAACCCCAAGGAGCATGTTGTTGCTGCTAGGGAGATAAACCACATTCCCATTCCTGGCCATGGATGCTGCATTTTCCTTGGCTGCCTCAATCTTCCTCAGCTCGATCAATCCCATCCCTGCAGCTTGAGTTGCATCAGAAATCAGCTTAGCAGACTCACTTTCACCCTCAGCCCTAATGATAGCAGCTCTCCTCTCCTGCTCTGCCTTCATGACCACAAACTTAGACCTCTCCGCCTCTTGTTGGGCCACTTGCTTCTGTTCAACAGCCTTTGAAAATTCCGCACCATACGATAAGTGTGTAATGGCAACATCATCCAAAACAATGTTGAAATCCTTGGCCCTTCTGATCAAACTCTCTCTCACAAGAGCAGAAACATGGGGCCGCTCAGTGAGCAATTGATCAGCATTGAATTGAGCAACAACAGCCTTCAGAACCTCATTACCAATAGATGGCAGGACTTTTTCATCATACTCAAGCCCTAGGGTTTGGAAAATATCGGAAAGTTTATTCACCTCGGGGCGAGACAGCACACGCAGTGTCAGATTAACCATCTGCAAATCCTTTGTGCCTAATGTGAGGAAAAAACGTTTCAGCCACATTTTTTCCATCATACTGGCCAAAATTCAACAAAATTACACAATAAAACGGATAATAACACTTTATTATTCATAAAACAGCATGGAATCTAATTGTAAGCCTTCATATTCACAGAGAAATGTAGTAACTATCGAAATATATAGAGATTGTCAAACATAAGCTAAGACATGAAATCGTATTACAGTAATAGAAAAATTAATGATCGAGGTACTACTTTTCAACTAATGTTATAGCGGAAAGTAAAGAAAAACTACGAAACAAAAAAGCTAACAGAAATGAAAAAATAAATTACCGGAAATAGAGGAGAAGGTGTGGGGGCGAGTGCGGATGTCGAAGATGAAGGGTTTCTGAAGCCAAGGGACCAAGAAGTGAGTTCCTTCGCCGACGGTATCAGATTTGACTCCTTGGAAACGGTCAAAGATAACGGCGCGTTGGCCACCGTCGACGGTGTAGAGACAGGAATTGACCGCGGCACCGCCGATTCCGACGGCGAAGGCGGCGCGCGCTATGTTCGTTAGCACATTCGCGGCTTTCTGCGCGTTAGCCATATTGGAATTTGCAGAGGTGGTTGAGAAATGGAGATGGAGTGATCTAGAGAGAAGGGTTTAGAGAGAGAAGTAGATTTCACTCCATTGTTTGTTAAACCCTAATATGTTCCCTCGGATACCATATGGGCCGGGCATCAATCGGCTCAGCCCATTCAAATATCATTTGAGTAAATATATATAATAGCTCTATGCACCTTGGATTAAAGTTTGCTTCTATATCAAAATGAAATAATACTCGTATATGATAATTATAAATAAATACACAAACTTTCACTCCAACTTTTATTTAATATAGCATTCAATATCACAAATTTTTTAATTGTTTTAATTTTTTATACGATTGCCAAGATAGAATTTTTGGATCATGTACAAAACTAGAAGTACTTGTGGTAAGTTGGTACATTTTCAGCTCATGTAAATTTAGTGAGAACAAATAGTGTTTCAATTAGTAATTTTTTAAAATTGGGCAGAAATATATATGACATTCAGTATTATAGTTTTCAGAAAAATGAAATTAGAGTAAATTAAAAGAGAGGAGTGATTAAATGATGTACCGTTACAATGGTGGATTGTTTGGATTTCCAATATGAGTATCCATTTCCATTTAATGTGCCAGTGCCAGTGCCAGTGCCAGTGCCAGATATGGAGAGGCTACCGACATTGCGAAACATGATCCAATAATCAAGTTTGGGAGTAGGAACAATAGGAGCATTTAGGATTCCATTTAGTACAAAATTGGTTTGGCCTATGCATGGCCCTACGAATTCAGCATCACTTTAGCACATAATTTCCTGTTGGAATACTAATTGTGCCTCCATCAGTTGCGCATGCATTTTTCCATGCATTTTAAAAAGCCTGCAATGAAATCACTACACTAAATTAATTCAAAGGAGGTGGTACGTACAATATCATCATGGACGTGAAAAAGTTAATGAGATTTTAATAAAGCAAGAGAGAATGAGAAAAATAGATAAAATATGAGAGCGAGGAGAAAAAGTGGATTATAAAGTATCGGACAAATACTTTTCACTTTTGAAATGAGACTATGTTTTTGTAGAAATCCTAAATGGATAATGAGAATATTTCTATAATAAAAAAAAGAAAAATAGAAAAGTGTACGTAAATGATAGACTATGGTAGTTGTATTGTCGATATATACTGTATTTATTAATTTATGTGACAATGCTTCTTTATCTGATTAGTATGAATTCATTAAGTTGTAGTACCTTGTGTTATCTGTTTGGGCATCAGGAATGGCACCAAATAGAGAAACTGTGAATATGTTGTCTTGACAATGAACATGATGAAAGCTCCAAATGGATAGAAGAAGAAAGAAAGTAACAATGCTTTAAGACAGCCAGTTTGAAGCCATTGATAAATATTGGTGATGATTGATGTGAATCAAATTATACATTTTTTTATTCCCCTAACTTTACATGATTTATATAGTTTGGTGCTTGCAAAAGTATGTTTATGGTGTAGGAACGAAGCTCGGATGGTGAAAAGAATGAAGGAAGAAGAAGGAAGGCATGCATGCGGAGGTCAGATTCTTTGCTCGATCGGGCGATTCCAAGATTCAAAAACGCCCCGGTCGGGCAATTGTCATTACGCACGAGGAGTACAGATTATTCGCCCGGTCGGGCGAATTTCTCTTTTAATTCTGCCCGGTCGGGCGTTTGGTGCTTTAACTGCATTTTGGCAGTTTTCTCTCGGGAGTTTTCAGAGGAATTGATGAGAAAAAGAAAGGGGGGCATTAATTAGGAATTCAGTGGGGGAAAATAAAAAGAAAGGGGGGATTGGAGAGAGAGGGAGTTGACGGCTGGAAAGAGAGAGGAGAGAAAGAGAGAAAGAAAAGAGGAGGAAGGTCCGGCCTACTCTCCGACGATCCGACTCCAAATCCCAACTCCACTCATCAAGAGCTTGAATCCTACGGTTTTAATTGCCAATTCACCATGTGTTTAGGCTAAGCTCTCTATGTTGCTCTAAGTTGTAATCTAGGCTTGTATGGATGTTTTTACACCATTGATATCATATGTTTGTGTCCAACAATGTGCTCAATATTTATTCACTATGTTTTTGGCTAATAATGTAGTGATGTTAATTCCTTTGCTATTGTCTCTTTAACATAGTTTAGGAGTGTTTGATTGTTGGATTGCTATCGAATTAGAATTGTTCAGAGGATAATTTGATGGTGGATTAAGTAGGTGACTATAGTAGATGATCTTTTATTCCCGCGCTTCCGCATGAATTTAATATCTTTGAAAATTAATTCATGGAACAAGTGTTCAGCTGACTGTGAATTATACGTCACAAACATGTTCAGTGTACGTGATTAGGTTGATGTTTTAATCCCTTCGTATGTTTCATTGTTAAAGGTGTAGAATAATACAAGCCTCGTGAGCAACTTGGAGTGACATCTTTCTCCATTTTCGTACCTTAGTTTGTAAATTTAGTTTATTAATTTTGTCAATTCTTGTTAAATAACCTACGCCTCCCTGTGGTTCGACACTCGAAGTACTACAGTCGACTCTGTACTCTTGCAGATAGATTGTAATATTAGAGCTATTTTATTAAACTTGTGTGTTAATAATCCATTAATATAAAAGCTCGAAAATTACACATCAAGTTTTGGCGCCGTTGCCGGGGAGGCAACTGGTTATTTAATTTAGGATTCTTTTTGTTTTATTTTTGTATAGTTTTCTAATATTTTATTTTTGTTTCAGAGTTGTAGCTAGAAGACTAAGTCGAGCCAACGACTTTAAACAAAGGCGTTAGTTGGGAGGCAACCAATGAGTTTTTAGTTTTTTTTTCTCTTAATAAATCGAGGGTTTTGTTCGCTCAATTCTTTCCTTCGATGTATTTTTATGAATTGAGTATTTTGTTTTCTTTTTGTTGTTTTAATTTTTCTTTTTGTAGGAGCAACGTGGAGATAGGATTCACATTCGAGCTTATGAGGAAGCACGCCTACAAAGGAAAATACACCCACCCACCCACCCGAATGCACTATGGACATTATGCCAAGTTTGGGGGAGTCTTCTTTTCCCTTTACTTTTTAAGTTCTTTTTGCTTGCATTGAGGACAATGAAGCATTCAAGTTTGGGGGGGTTGAATGAGTTTCTTTGCATGATGCATGTTTGTGAGGTGTATTGTATGATAAAAGTGTTTTGAATCATGTAATTGACGGATGCATGCTAGATCTTTGGCTTTCTGGTTGGGAATTCCTGCCTAATTTTACTTGATCTTTGAAGCTTAGGATGGATGGAATTTGTGCATGATTTATTTGAAAGAGCATGTTGTGATTACATCCGATTTCTTGAGTTGAGGAGAGTATGAAAATCGCACGACTTGTGGAAATTATGTTGGATTGATTTGCTTTATCGAGTGAAGTGCTTGCGTTCGTTTGTGTTAACGATATGGGAGGATAAGGCACTAGGATGAACTCCATGGCCAAATGATCACATGCCTAGTCCATCAAATGATCCCCTAGAAGCCACCTTGAGCTTAATTTCTTATTCTTTGTGTAAACACTTAGCCAAACACTTAGCCACTGAAATAAGCCTAATTTTAGCCTCATCGATAGACCTTGCTACTATTTGGGTGCTAAATACAAGTTGAGCTTTGTGGTTTGAGTTTGAGCGTGGGTGGTGAATTGTAAAGAGGAGACATATCTAGACTTGATGTAATGTGAAAAGAATGAAGTTCTTAGAAAGGAAAGAAAAAGAAAAAAGACGACTCCAAATTTGCAAAAGTCGAGGTCTTTATAAAAAAAAGAAAAAGAATAAGTTTGATGGAATAAAGATAGAGCTTCTATATTTGTTTGATGTAATCTTGTCTAGAATAGATCTCAAGTTTGGGAGAGTTCGAGTTTGGTTGTAATATTTTGTTGTTTGATCTTTGGAAGGAAGTTGTAGGAGGGAAGAATTTGGCACTCAAATGTGTAGCCTTTGAGCTCACTACCCATATCTATCCTACCTCATCCCTAGCCCCATTACAACCTTGAATTAAGACCTTGGACCTTATTGTTGACATTGTGGATGTTTTGTAAATAGCTTGGTAGAGTTAATGAAGTTTGATTTGAAATCCGCGAGTCTATGTGATAAGTAATGCTTGACGAGTCAATGATGACGGTTTGAGTTGTATGATCACATGTTTGGACTTACTGTGAAATGCACCTTGACTTGAAGTTCTAAGTTGATGAGTGATGGTTCATGAGAGTGGGAAATCTTGATTGGAATTGTTGGGGTTTAGACTGTGTCATTCATGTCTCTACGTGATTCACTCTTTTGAAAACTTTTGAAAAAACTTTTGTGAGTTGAGCTTCAAAGTGTTGTGTTTTATATGATCTTGCCCGAGGACGAGCAAGTAAATAAGTTTGGGGGTATTTGATGTGAATCAAATTATACATTTTTATTCCCCTAACTTTACATGATTTATATAGTTTGGTGCTTGCAAAAGTATGTTTATGGTGTAGGAACGAAGCTCGGATGGTGAAAAGAATGAAGGAAGAAGAAGGAAGGCATGCATGCGGAGGTCAGATTCTTTGCTCGATCGGGCGATTCCAAGATTCAAAACGCCCGGTCGGGCAATTGTCATTACGCACGAGGAGTACAGATTATTCGCCCGGTCGGGCGAATTTCTCTTTTAATTCTGCCCGGTCGGGCGTTTGGTGCTTTAACTGCATTTTGGCAGTTTTCTCTCGGGAGTTTTCAGAGGAATTGATGAGAAAAAGAAAGGGGGGCATTAATTAGGAATTCAGTGGGGGAAAATAAAAAGAAAGGGGGGATTGGAGAGAGAGGGAGTTGACGGCTGGAAAGAGAGAGGAGAGAAAGAGAGAAAGAAAAGGAGGAAGGTCCGGCCTACTCTCCGACGATCCGACTCCAAATCCCAACTCCACTCATCAAGAGCTTGAATCCTACGGTTTTAATTGCCAATTCACCATGTGTTTAGGCTAAGCTCTCTATGTTGCTCTAAGTTGTAATCTAGGCTTGTATGGATGTTTTTACACCATTGATATCATATGTTTGTGTCCAACAATGTGCTCAATATTATTCACTATGTTTTTGGCTAATAATGTAGTGATGTTAATTCCTTTGCTATTGTCTCTTTAACATAGTTTAGGAGTGTTTGATTGTTGGATTGCTATCGAATTAGAATTGTTCAGAGGATAATTTGATGGTGGATTAAGTAAGTGATTATAGTAGACGACATTTATTCCCGCGCATCCGCAGGAATTTAATATCTTTGAAAATTAATTCATGGAATAAGTGTTCAGCTGACTGTGAACTATACGTCACAAACATGTTCAGTGTACGTGATTAGGTTGATGTTTTAATCCTTCGTATGTTTCATTGTTAAAGGTGTAGAATAATACAAGCCTCGTGAGCAACTTGGAGTGACATCTTTCTCCATTTTCGTACCTTAGTTTGTAAATTTAGTTTATTAATTTTGTCAATTCTTGTTAAATAACCTACGCCTCCCTGTGGTTCGACACTCGAAGTACTACAGTCAACTCTGTACTCTTGCAGATAGATTGTAATATTAGAGCTATTTTATTAAACTTGTGTGTTAATAATCCATTAATATAAAAGCTCAAAAATTACACATCAATGATATGATCATATGGATATAGTGCCACTTCTATTTATTTATATATATGATAAAATTGCATGTATCAAACTCTTGTAAACCGATTTTAAGTTATGATGATGATATGAACTAGAAATATTGTTTAACACACTATAAATTTAGCAGATAATCTTTACACTCATTATTTAGTTATAAACTAACCAACTTCGAGGCTGGGTATGTAGTATGAAAAATACTCCAGATGTAATATGAAAAAATGAATTCCTACATTATTCCAAATAAATCTGCTTCAAATTAAATATTTAATGGGGTTTATTTACTCAAACAAAGTAATGGGATAGGAGTACTATACAAATTTATGTTTCATTAGCATATTTGGCATTGTTCCCCCTTTGACGCATCAACACTTGTTGGTTTCATGCCCTACTTACTAATTTATACAAAAACTTAATACCCAAGAAATAATTCAAAAATTGAGCAATTAATGCTTAGTAATTTCTTAATATCTGTTTAAGCCAAAATAATTAAATAACTGTTCCTATTTTACTTTTGGATCAAGAGTTGTCAATAAAAAAAACACGACCTAAATATAAATTTTAAAAAATTGCATTTCCTTCACTCTTTAATTCATTTTTCTTCTAAAAGTTTCCGGCTACTGCCGCCGCCTTTTTCCGTACTTGTGTTCGCCGCCTTCTTCTCAGCCTCAACTCCACAACATCTTGTTCATCAGGTAACCTTCTTCTTCATCACCGCTAATTCTTCCCATCTCAGTCCACTCTTTGCTGGATTTTGTAATGAGATCTGAAGTTTACTCATTTCTCCCGAATCTGAATTTATGGATCTAAAAAATTGGAATAGAAGATTTGTGTGATATTAACTTGTGATGTCAAATTGTTTGATTGTTGCATTTTACTAATGAATGTTGTGTATTTTAGTGGAAGCTTTGTGATGTAGTACTGAATTTTTAATAGCAAAAATATCAGGCATTATTTATTTGTTTTTAATAGATGAAGAACTCAGATTCTCATTCTCATACTAACTTGCCTTGTTTTGAGGTAATTATGATTTTAACTTGTAATGTTATTTTGCTTGTGGCTTCTGGCATGATGAGCAAAGAGTCACATATCAGTCTTCAATAACCTTGAGTTCAAATTGCTGTATATGGAGCAATGAGTTTTTTTTTTTCTTCATATTTTTTGTAGATTTATTAGTGAGCTAATCAACTATCTTTCGTTAGACTACTTACTGTAAAATGCAGAGCTTGGGTTGTATACAGATTTGACTTGTGTTTACATGTTTCTAATAATCCATAGAAAGTTGTTTGCCATTGTGCAGTTTGTGATGTGTTAGGCTTGCAAAAGAATACAGATCAGCATAGCTTAGTCGTAAACTTTTAGGGGCATTTAAGTTTTGGGATATTCGAAGCCCTTGATGATTCCTACCGTTTGAGCTAATTTTGCTAGATTCATATCCCATTAAAAAAGGTGGTGTTGGAGAAATCCTAATAACGTCGATAAAATGTACTCTGCAACCTATCATATCTATCATGAAAGGCAAACGCCCTCTTAACATTCTAATGATATACTGAGATGGGGAAACTCTTATGCAATCATTGCTTCTAGATCATGAAAATAATGTTGTTGATCCTTATGATAACCTTGTTGGCGCTGCTGTCATATAGATATGGCAATGGTGCTTGTGAGGTCATTGAAAAGCATCACGGCCTCAAACGAGGTATTTAAAGTGGTGGGCTGCAGAGCATTTGCTGCTGGAGGTGCTAAGGCTAAGAAAGGGAAAGGTGGTGCTGCTGGAGATGCCCCCAAAGCTTCATTGATAAGCAAAGAAGTGAAATCCACCACAGTTTATGGTGCCAATATATACTAAAAGACGGGCAGGACCCTAAAATCTTGCCTGATTCTGAGTACCCGGATTGGTTGTGGCACCTGCTCGACAAACGCCCTGCCCTAAGTGAGCTCAGGAGGAAGGACACAGAAAGTCTTCCATTTGACGATCTGAAGCGCTTTGTCAAGCTGGATAACCGAGCCAGAATTAAGGAGAATAACATGTTGAAGGCCAAAAATTAAGAGACTTTGAATGTGGTCTTGGCATGGGTTTCCTGACATATGTGGATGAGTTGATTAAGTTCTATTTGCAGGTAGATTAACAATAGAAAGTATGTTATTGATGTTTTTTCTAAGGGGATCAATAATGGTTCTTCATCTACCTCAAGTATGTTATTGATGTTAAGCGAATAACAGCTCTAGAAATGGTTGGTATTGCTCTCAAATGATGGTTTGATTTTGTTACCTTGTTTATGTTTCCTCAAGTTATCTGCAAAATGAATATTGAACAACTTTTTTGTTACATCTGTTGGTGAACATGTCTCCATATTGTAAGAATATCAATCAGCTTTTCTTATAAATTAGGGATATGGCACCTAATATAATTGTAACGACCCGCTAAACCAATATTATTAGAAACAATATTATTAGCCTGATTATCTATATAAGTGGCTTTTATGCGATTAAATCCGATCTACGTTAGATTGTCGTTGTTTGTTTGACGATAGGGAAGTGAAAAAAAAAAATAATAATAATTAAGACCCCAAAATTAATTTATTTTAATGTCCGATACATCCAACAAAAGTCCAACAAAATATAATTTATACATTGTATGTTTTAAGAAATCGGGTACTTCAACGCGGACGGCCACGAACTTGAACCGATTATACCTACACCAAATTAAAAGAATAAGTGAACAAATACTTAAATAATTAATTTAATAAACAAATTAAAAAAAAGAAGAAGAAAGGGCCGATCTTGTGTATCAAAAGCATTAAATGCTGCATTAATTGAATGGCAAAAGAAATCATATCAAATCATATCCTAAAATCATATCTTATCCTTTGACAAAGCATATCCTAAAATCATATTGTAAAATCATATCCTATTCTGTAATATTTTGAAATATAGGTCTCCACTTGCATCTTATTAGGTATATGTACGTGTATACAAATTTTGTTGTCACTCACCCACATCATCATCAATATCCTAAATTCCCTTCACAAACCACACATAAACAATTATTCCACATCATTCTCCCAACAAAGCCAAAGCAGGGGAAGGAGGCAATCCATCAGGACCATTGCATATCACAAGGGAGACAAATTCAACAAGTCAATTTTTTTTCACAATCACACAAAGGTGAGTACCCACACATCACTTTTCCCACACATTGAAACATTTCATATAGGCAAAACATTTCTATGCCAAAATACAAATTTAGTATCCAGAATTTACAGAACACCAATTTAGCTTTTGATATATATTTCATATAGACAATTTAGAGCCTCAATAATATAGTTTTATAGCATCCCAAGAACATAAAAAAAAAATGCAGATTATCAAAGAATAATAGAAACTTAGCTTGAAAGGACAGAGGAGTCTGCCGGAGAAGCTTCCGGCAGCAAGCTCAGCCCTCCGCCGCCGACAGTGACAGCCCACGCTCCAAAAATTCGTCACTATTTTCGTTCTTTAGAATCTGAAATTTTGAATTTACAAGGTTACAACATCAAAAATATAATCTTCATAAACCACAAAAGAAAAGAGAGGAAGTGGATGAACAAAAACAACCACCCTACCTATCGGGAATCGATGTCGGCGGCTGGGGGAGGTCTCGGTTGTGGCGGCGGCCGGCGGTGCGAGGCGCGGAGGAGGCTGAAGCCGTCGCCTGTGCATGCACAGTGGCGGCGGCGGCGGCAGACCCTGGAGAGAAAGAAGGGGAGAGGGAGAGGAGGAGTCGGCGACGGTGGCGGCAGATCGGCAGTGGGGACGGCGGCTGGGGCGGACCCGCGATGACGGCGATCCGCAGCGGCGACGGCGGTGTGATTGTGAGGAGAGAAGGGAAGAGATGAGAGAGAGAGGGACGAGAGGAAGGAACAGGCGCCGCCGGAGAGGCGGCTCTGGCAGGGCGACAGATCGGCGACGAACCAATGGGGGAGGGAGAGAGAGAGGCTGTTTCGTTCATTTGGTGAATGAAAAGAGGGAGGAAGAAGACTTAGGTTACATAGGGTTTCTTTTATTGGGCCTAAGTTTTGGGCTAGTGAATTAAATGGTTTGGGCCATTAAAATAATTAGCATTAGGCTATGCAAAATAAATCCGAGCCCAATCTCCTTCAAATTAATTTGGGGCTGCAATACATAGTGAGTGTGAGGCCCATTTTCGAATTTATTTAATTTTCAGGCTTAATAAATTAATTGGATGATCTATTTAAGTTGGGCTCCACTTAAATTGTTTTGGGGCTTTAGAATAATAATTTGAGAGATAAGGTGGAGAATTTGGGTTTTGTAAATAAATCATTGGGTTGATAATTGAATTAATTGTGGGGAATTGTTTAATAAATTTTAGAATATTTTTCCAATGCCGAAATAAATATAAATTCTCGGTGGGAAATTATTACGATAAGTTAATCATGGGATTGAATAAATTTTTAGGAGTTATTTAATTAATTTCGAAATAATTTTGAAGTATGAATAATTTATCCCAAGCCGGAAAACATATAATTTTTCTTAGCAAAGGGGAAATAGTTGCGATAATTCAATTATGCGCTTAAATAAATTTTGGGATTTTTGTTCGATATTATGATGGAAAATACGAGGAGCTAACGGAGGAATTATGAGCGTAAGCGGCCGACCGGCATCGCCCCGCGACGCCTCGGGCGGCCGCTAAGGAAATGGAAAGAAAGAGGGAAACGACGTTCTCAAGTCACAGAAATAATTAAGTTTAATAAAGAAGTGCTATTAATTAAATTTTCCAATTTAATTAATATGCAAGTTTCTAAAATTTTCTAACGGTGGACAAATGATAAAGAAATAAAGTAGGAGCATGCATTTCTATAAGTATGTGAATTTCTATTAAGTACGTTGTTTATTTTCAAAAGGCTATGTCCGTGAGTTAAGGGTGGAGTCGGAACGAAAGATTCAAATGAAGGAGTTTTAAGCGAACGAGGTGAGCTTTCTTATACTAAAAAAATACAAATTGTATTTTATGAAAACTTGAACACATGTTCGTGATTTTTAAAGATGTTGTCTTGCCATAAATGTTTTTGTGTATGATGCCTATCTGTTTGGCTAAGGCCAAAGGAATTATGAATGATGATATAAGTCGAATTCGGGTCCCAGTGAGGGTGGTGTCCCCGCTCGGACTAGTGTACACAAGCTCCCTCTGCATGTTGGGCAGAGCAGGTGACCGAGGAAGGTGGCCACCTTCCCGGCACAAGAATACCTCTGACATGTTGGGCAGAGAAGGTGACCGTGCGAGAACACCATCTCGACGGCACAATGTGATCAGATATGGCTAAGTACAGGAAAAAGGGACTGCAGTCCAATGTGAATATTTTTAGTAAGCTCGGCATTTTCAATAAACCCCCGAGTGTTACTGTGGTGATGGCTTGACAATATTTTCAAATGTATATGTGTAACTTTCGGCAATGTGTTCACTGAGTACTTTTTGTACTCAGCCCTGCATATATTTCTAAATGTGCAGGTTGAGCGCGAAGTGGTGGGGAAGTGCTATTGAGACAAGACAGTTAATTCCGTCAAATTTTGACTCTCGGAGGTTCATGTCTTCATACATGGAACCGCGTTCATTTGCTTCCGTTGTGCATCTTAAAAGACTCAGGTCTATTTTGTTCAAAACTCTGATATTTTGACATTTTTACAAACAATTACTCAAGATTTCATGATCGAGTATCTTTTCTTCTATGTATCAGCACTTGATTAGCCATGTCTCGCAACCAATGCTTGATTTTATTTTTCCCTTATTTCTTTCCCCGCTTCTTTAATCCTCCCCTAGTCGCGATCAACCGTGTTTTCTATCCTTAGAAAGTGCGGGCGTGACAGAGTGGTATCAGAGCATTCTTCCTAGTTCTGAACCCGAGAGTCTTCTTTGAAAATCTTTGGTCTAGCCTTGTTCCACTAGACTGTCTAATCGATGAAAATGCTCTTAGCACTCCCACCAATCGCACTCAACGAGGAAAAGGTAACTTGTTCTTTTCAAAAGAAGTCAAGATGTTTAAAAGTTTGAAATGGAGAAATAACTCATGCAGTTAATTTGAGTGAACAGATGAAAATACTGAGTTTAAAGAAAGATTTGATGTTTCTTGATTTGGTATCGTGCTTAAAGAAAGAGTTAGTATGTCTTTTCTTGGCTAAAGACTGCGAATGTATGAATAAAAGAAGTAACTTTCCTAAATGGAAAAAGGTACTGAAATATGAAAATATAAAGTATACGAGTCTAGTACTAATTGTTGAATGATGTCTCCTTTTGAGTTTGTGAAATGATATCTTTTTTGAGTTAGTCATTGAATCATGTTGCTAGAATGGGGAATTCGAAATTTCCAAAGAACATAGAATACTTAGTTATGCATTCCTTTTAGAACACAATATGAACTCGACTTAGAAGTACAGTATGAACATTTCTCGCTTTCCCGAGCGACGAAAAGAAAGTACGCAATAAGAAAGAAACTTCGTCACGAGAAAAGCAATCCAGCATAGAACAAAACAAAACGATGTTTCTCGAAAGATGGTATGGACTAAAGGCCATTTTCTACGTCCAATGACATGAATAATCTGGGTTAGCCATTGTCTTTCTTGACAATCCAATCACTCTCAAAGGATCGTACCTTTGATCCAACTAAGCGACGTA
>NW_024598666.1:0-31761 GCF_004379255.2 Salvia splendens
GTCTCCTCTAGCAGAAATTGATGATGTTTTTATCTGCCCTTTTAGGTTGAATAGATCGGAAGATAATGGAAGAACTGTACTGCTACTACTCGATTCAAAGGGAAATGATGGTAGACTAAATGGAGACTGCAGCCCAAAATCGATAGGATGTCAACTGATTGTGTTGTGGAAGGTTTGCCAGAAAAGGGGGTGTTCTGAACTTCTGCTTTATGATTCCGGTTGGTCTGCTTATAACATTCGTGTTGGAGGGGGCACTAACAGGAGGTGAACGTGCAAATAGTTGCTGCCACGACTTTTTAGGGGCTGTACTTGGTTGATGTTCAATGAGCACCTGTAGAAGAACCAGTTGCATAAATGATAATTTCATGTCAACTAAATGAAAACACAGTAAACAAAAGAAAGAAAGCTTAACACGTGAACCAACTTACCGGGCGGTAGAACCCTTATCATCTACATTTACAGTTGGTCTACCAGAAGCCTGGTCAGGTTGTGCTACTTCTTTTTCTATATGCAACAGTTTGAGCATTTTCTAGCAATGGGCTTGGTTTCTGTTCTCTTGTAACATTGGCATGTTCGTATTCTTTCCAAAAAAAACCACCCCCAGTAAATGCTCTAGAAGAAGATAAAAATGTGCCCCTCATGCGATCAAAATATCTTGTTCCAGCATTCCCTCGGTTATGATTGCCTGCTGCAGCACCCTTAAATCCATGCCCCAGTTCTGTACCATGAGTTTTCATACTTTCAGGTGTACTTCTCTGCTGGTCCCGTCTGTCACTGTCACTCCTCTTGTTATTGTCACTTTCTTTGCCGACTCGCTTTTCCAACTCCTCAACATCAGAGTTGCTGCTTTACTTGATCCTCTGTCTTTCTCCTTCCTTCTTTCCTGGCGCTTTCTTTCAGATTCTTTTCTACTTTCTCTTTCCTTAGCTCGGGGAGACCCCTTACTGCGATCTTTTTCAGCTTCCAGTTTCTCATCTCGTAATCTCCTCTGTTCTTCAACTAGCCTGGCGACCTCTTCGCGCTGCTTTCTTTCCTCCTCTTCCAGTAGTTCCCTCTCTAATCTAGCCTGCCTCTTCTCCTCAGCTTTTCTTCGAGCTTTCTCACCTCTACTCTCCTGACCGTTCCCTCCATTTTCGCTTTGATTATCCAGCATTCCTCTGCGTTCTGAATCAGATGATGTATCATCACCGGATGAACTAATCCTAAAAATCTTTCTCCAAATCCACATGATGCTCAATAAAAAAGCAGTTAATATTTTGCAAGCAAAAAGAAAAACACGAGAATAAGATTTTTCTGCAAGACAATGATCATCATCCCCTCCAAATAAGCTACCACCAATGCCATTCCTCTTCCGATTGGACTTTCCGGCAAAAGGCCCTACAACCCAATTACCGTTCTCCAGCCAGTCCTGCCCACATATCCACCCATTGTCTGACCAATTCTTCCCATTCAATATCTTCCCACCTTTGCCAACGAGATCCTTCAATATCCCTGAATTACCCATCCCTGGAGAGACAGGCAAATCCAGAACTGGCCTCTTTGAAATATGGCCACAATAAGAGCACATGAACTTGCTCCCACCAGGATTCTGATCCCGATACGCTGTTAAGCAATTCCTACACCTCCGGGTGGCAGTCTTCCTCAACTTCTGCCTTTCAATAGCCTCAAACCTTTTCCTTTCCCTAAGCCTATCATTCCTCCTGACCCTCCACGCTGACAACTGAGGCATGAGAACCTCATACCAGAAAAGTGTTACCAACAGTACTAACAAGCAAGCAAGCCTTGGCGACGTGATTTCAAATCGGAACGCCGGGGGCAAGAGCTGCGACAGAGCCCATAGCCCAATCAGTGGTATTACTAGCCATGGCAACATGGTAGCAATCCTCCGCGACCACTTCTGAATCACGCAAAGTATACACATTATCCTCCTCAACCCACGCCTCTCTTCCTTTCCCCAGTCTTCAACGCAATTAAAGAATATCAATCAATCAATCAATCGCAACTTCAAATAATCCCCCAACTTCCCCAACCACTAACACAAAACCCTAGAAACTCAGAAATGCTTCAAATGCAACCGATTTCAGCAATTCCTCCATGCGCTAGCGACGCAATTTACGTGTAACCACCTGATTAAAAAATTAGCAGATAAACAATCATGTTTTTCAGAATTTTTATACCCTAAATGATACGAAACGAATAACAATCAAACGCAATTAAAAAATTGAGAGAAAATCAACACAGCACGAGAAACGAACTACAGCACGTACCAATGTTCCGGCCATCAGCAAAAAAAAAGAGGTTGGCGGCGAACTTCTCAGGCGATGATTTGATGATTTTGGGTGAGAGAGAAAATATTTGTAATAGAGATAAGAGAGAGAAACATTTTAGGGAAGGGAAAATACTCATCGTATATATGCATGAGTCAGACCGGACATATTGAACCGGGTTATAGGCGTCAGCCCGTCGAGAGGAGTGATTCTCTGCGCCCGAGTTTTTGCTTAAGAAATCAAACATTGACTCACTTGGCTACTTAATTAGGAGTAAAATATTTCAAACTTAGGTTTTTATGAGTCTTCATTATTACCTCCAAATGTACAATCATTAATTATCACAAAATATAAATTGAGATTGGGTTAGTAAATTTCTAAAAACGGTATATGATTTATAGAATAGGATGAGATTACCTTCTATTCTACAAATAATATAGGACTTCATTCAATTCAATCCCTCTTAATTTTAACGGTGTTAATATTTATTTAAGATTTAATGCACTAAATTAACATTTTATATGCACATAATTGGACATTTTAGATATTTTATATTTAAAACAAATTTACATTACTTAATTAAGTTATACATTACAAATTTACTCTTTATTATAATTTAAGAAAATTCAAATATATATAGTGTAGGCATTTCAAAAAATATTAAATTTCTTTCATTGGAATTCAATCAGATCTAAACTTTTATACTCCCTCCGTCCCACGTTACTTGAGTCACTTCCTTTTTACACTCTTTTTGGAAAAATAATAGTAATAAATAGTTAAAGTGAAGAGATAGTACAGTAAGAGAGAGAATACGTACGAGAAGACTCTTCTCAACATTATTCTCTCTCTTAGAGCATCCATAACGCTGCGGGCCGAACCGCACCTGGGTCCCGGCCCGCAGCCTGGCGCGTTGGAGGGGAAGAGACGCAGCCTAAGCCGCTTCTGGGGGCGGAGGAGAGGCCCGGGGCCACACCCGGTTGAGTCACGTCCCGGCGTTGTTGGTGTTGGGGTCGCGCCCGGTTGCTGCCCGTCCCGGCGTTGCAGGTACACGGGCCGGACCCAGGCCTCAATTTCTTAATTTATTTGCATTTGGAATCTAGATCCTTGAAGAAGAAATGAAGAGGGGGAAGAGGAAAAAGAGGGAGAGAGATGGGGAAAGAGGTGTGCACAGATGTTGGGAAGTGGAGACTATTTTGATTTTCTCATCTTCAATTTTTTTAGTTTATAGTGGAGTATAATTTATAATTATATGTTGGAAATTTGGAGTGGAGCTCTCATTTTGATTTTCTTATTTTGTTCAATTTTTTTGATTTTTAGTTTATAATTTATTATTTTAAAATTAAAAATGAATTTCTCATGTTATAATTGTTCAACGTTTTCAATTTTCACAAGTAAATAGGCTGGAGTTGTGAATAGTGCAATTTAATAGTTGGGGTCTGGATGAGGACTGCATGGTTATAAGAGTTGTGGCTTGAGCCTGAAATGTAGGGGAATGATGACGTGGAGGGGACTTGGGGCCTGAATTCGGGCCGGGGTTAAGGATGCTATTACTTTACACTCTCTACTTTACCTATTTATTATATCATTTTTTTCAAAACAGAGTGCAAAAAAGAAGTGACTCAAGTAACGTGGGACAGTGAGATTATATAATATAAGGGTGTATTAGAAAAAAGGTCTATGACTAATGTGATTTGCATAATTTTGGTATGTTTTAAAAAATATATCACTGGTATCTATAAAAAGACTTAATTTTATTTGAGGTACTTTTGCACTATTTATGGAATTTTTTAACCTTTTTAGTTTAAGAGATTTTAGGCTTTATGTTTAATATTCTCTCTAATCACTTCTTTCTCTTTTCACATCCTTAATTAGAGTGCTAACGTACATCCAATCACGTGTTGTCACGTGACACGAAAAATGTAATATTGTAAACATAAAAATGCAATACACATTTGTGAAGTTGTACATGCATTTCCGCATATTGCTTTTTATATTGTTGAGTTTTGCATTTTAACATAAATTGTCTACAATGCAAAATAAACTATATATAAATGCAATCCGTCTATATATAAAATACAAATTAAATAGTCAATCTATAAAATGCAAAACTCAACAATAAAAAATGCAATCTGCTTATAACTAAAATACAATCTGCCAAAATTCATCTATCATTTCTACAAATGTGTACTGCATTTTTGTGTTTACAATATTGCATTTTTCGTGCCACGTGGCAGCACGTGATTGGATGTATATAGGGTTGTGATCAATTGAGATTTTTTAGCCTAATTGAGAATTGAGATGCATTATCAGCCACTCATTTTTATTAAATGAGTTGTCCAGAATTTGCCGCATGGAAAATATTTTTAGATTAATTCATTTTGAAAGGACAGAATGGTAATTTCTTGGTACATTTTATTCAATAAATATTTTTTTAATATATTTTTTAAATTTTTTTAATCTTTTTTAAAAATTTATTTGTATCAACTACACACATATAATGTCAACTATGTGTACAATCCATGTCAACTACATATACAATTCATGTCAACTACACACATATAATGTCAACTACATATACAATTCATGTCAACTATACACATATAATGTCAACTATAAGTTGTTGACATTTGATGTGCAGGCTATTGACGATAGTGCCCCCAAGTTGATATTTCGAAAATATTGTGAATGAGTGGCTGAAAATGCATCTCAATTCTCAATTAAGCTAAAAAAATCTACCTAACAAGACCCTATATATATATATAGAGAGAGAGAGTTGTGATCATTTGATAACCCATATTTATGGTGATAACCTAATAACCCTCATTTTATAGAACATAATATCATTTTATAGAACAGGATATCATTTTATGGATTAAAAGTATTATTTTATGCATGCTGAAAAAATATCATTTCATATTGTATAAATATCATTTTTAGTAAAAATGATATTTTTGACCCATAAAATGATAGGTTATTAGGTTATCACCACAAATATGATTATCATTCTAACGCACCCCTATATATATATCAAAAATGAATTAAAATGAAAACTTAATAAATATTTGGATATGAATGTTTTCGTAAAATTTATTAGTATTCACATAAAAATAAATTTTTTCAAAAATTTAATAGCAAGAATAATTACGAATATTAAGGCATCTTAGATATTAAGTACCGAAAATGTGCAAACCACATTGTCCATGGATATACACCCCTTTAGGGTTCGATTGGTTGCCTATGTTAGAAAATATAGGAGAGCAAATACTATCACTACTTTACAATACTTTCTAACTTTTCAGGGTAGAGATAGGTAACCCTATTCATTGTTTGGTTGCAGATTAGGAATTCTTCCGCTGCATTTTCGAATGTTGGTTCAAATAGCAAAATAATATGATATGCATCCAAAAAGACCACTATATCCCTTGAATTAATTTGTAAACCCCATGTTACCCTTGAACCCTAATTTAGCGGTAAAAAGGGGGGCGAAAATTTTAGAATCCCGCCACCTTATTTTTCACCCATCATAAATCTCAGACTTTGTATTCATTCCTCGACCAAAATATACCTAGGTCGATAAGTAATTAGGATTGTGAAGAAATCGATACCTTCCGAATCAAGTCTGAATCAGACATGCTTGAAGCTTATGGCGACGTCCTCGTCAAGGGAGCACAACGAGATGCGCGGTTTCTTTTTTCCTAATTTCTATTTACCCAATTTATGTGCGCCCTAATTGGGCGTTAGGAATTCTTCCGCTCAATGAAGCAGATTGCAGCAATTTACCCAATTTCTTCCGCCCTATTTACCCAATTTCTGTGCGCCCTAATTGGGGGTTAGGAATGCTTCCGCTCAATGAAGCAGATTGCAGCAATTTTTGCTGAGGTAGATGAAGGATAAATTGGTAAAATCTAATTTAGCATTAATTGATGGAGCCATGGATACAACTATATCGCAGGGGTGGTGGGAGGTTAGAGATAGCTCAATAAAGTGGTTAACTATCCCAAAAACTAAGACGGGTCAGGATAGTTTTCCGGGTCAAAAAACTTTTTCCAAAAGTGAACCAAACAGAGGAAAATGCAGGAAAACATTCCACTAACCTATTGTTTCAAGGCAACCAATCGAACCCTTAGTGTTATACACAAAACAAATCACTGTCATATGATACATGGATTGGATGGATATGATTTAAATCAATCGAGCTACATTATTCGTCCGTTTTTGTATATTATCAGGGCAAAATCGGTATCACACAATAATATGTAGCAGTTTCAAAACTGCAGTTCCGAGATTTCAGCGGGATTAATTTGAGCTGCGATGTCACATACCACTCTCTCACTATCAACTCACTCTCTCATCTCTCTCTCTCAGTTCTCACTATGAAGCAATCCCTAACCGCCTCCTTGACCGAAAACAATATTTCACCGTCGATTCTCTCTGAAGATCACGCTCAATTGGTTGAAACCCACTTCCCTCTAGTTGACGGTCGTCAATCGTATAGTGGCCAAACCATTCATCGATTGTCTGATACAAAACCTAGAAAAAGGTAATTTTGCGACGGCATTTAGGTTGTTCTGAATTGGGGAAACTGAATTTGATTGCTTTTTTACATTATAATGCAGTTTTTGGTTTTTTCATTAATACTCGAAAATTGGTCCTATCGATTCTCCTTTTTTAATGATTCTGCCTTGTTAAATAATGTAGCGTGTTTAATTGTTAATTCCATGTTCTTCACATAGCTTGTACTAAATTTCTTTTTTGAAATTGGTCATAAGTATTCTTCATTATGGACAAATTTGTTCTCTAAACAGAGAAATTAGTACTCCCCCGTCTCACCGAAGATGACCCACTTTCCTTTTTAGTTTGTCCACTCAAGATGACTCATTATTAAAAACAGAAACATCTTTATCTCTACTTTATTCCATCTCTCTTACATTATTCTCACCACATAACATACAAAATAAAACTGCATAAAATCCCGGGCCGCCCAAGGAAGGAGTCATCTTCCTTGGGACGGAGGGAGTACATTAAATTGTGAAAGTCGTTCATTACAGGGTTTACAAATGTCTAAGCCTTTAAAATTGTTAGTGCCAGTTGTTTTGTATTCATTATTCTGTTGCTTATTTACATTATTACGAGGATAAATTTACATTATTCGGCGAATTACATTTTGCTCGTAATTCTATTATATTATCTTTGATCGAGTGTTACATAAGGATTGTTATGCTGGTACTATTAGGTTTGGTATACTGAAAAGCATGTTTCAAGCAAGTTCGCGTGAATAGAATCTTGTTTGCATACGGAAAACTCTACAATCCACGTTTAACCCGATTCAGTATTATTCGAACAGTATCGCACGAATAGGATCAGTATATTATTACATTGTGTTTGCTTGTGCATTTATAAGATGTTTTATAAACATTTAAATGTATAAGAAGCAAACAAAGTCTAAGTCTTTTGCTTAGTAGATTAGTTGTGGGCGTCGTCCACCTTAAAGTAACACAGTCGGTTCTATGCAATGTTTTGCAAAAGAAAAAGAAGAATTTCACAAACTAGATAGGCTTAGACTACCTATCGTGAAAGGTTGCAATGTCAGTCCGATTATTTCTAAGCCTTTCTGAAATAAGATGACGTTGGTGTGGTATAGTACTGAATGGATCTAACAGCAAGATGTGTCTTTATGCTATCTACTGAAAGACTAGGTCTTGATAAAATACTATTTCTTAATCTACATACGTTAGCATTGACCATAAGGTACTGATTATGCACTACTTTGACTTATCAAATGGTGCGGGTTTTTCGCAACCCATTAATCCTGATATATTGGGTAGTGGTGATTAATATCTAGCGGTGCTAGGATTGCTATTATGTTTAATCGCGCGCGAGGTGAGTCTCGTTTGATAATGTCCTCAAGAGGAGCTTGAACAAGGTTTTTATTATTCGGAAACTGGTTAGTTGGAATTTAATTATTCCATGAATAATAAATAAATGTTTCTTGCTAAGTCCACTCATGGAATAAATAAGATGTTGACTAATTAAGTCCATAGCAAACATACATTAATTAATGAACATTTATATCTTAAGCGCGGGAAATAAACAATAAACATACCGGAAACCCGGATTACTTGTAATTTCGGATTTGGATGGGCAGTGCAATATTACTTCTCTAGTTGTTGCTCGTAATATTCCAATATAAGCTTATATTAAATTGTGGGTTCAATTTAATTAGTAAAAAGCTAATTGGGTGAGGCCATATCCAAAACCTTTTATAGGTCCCTGACTGTGCCCAATAAGAACTTAATATAAATAGGATAATAAATGAGACAGAAAATACAATTATTATTCTATGAAATTTTCGTCCCTCTGTAATTAGTAGAGGAGCTCGAAAATTCTTCAGCTCTCCTCCGTGAGGAATTTCTGTCTTCTTTATTCGAGTCCTAGTATTTTGATAAGATCAGCCTACCTTGATATCGAGATACAGTTCTGGAACCAATCAGAAGATCCGTAGTCTAGTATTGAAGACCATCACGTGGAGAAGGCGCGAGCAATCGACGATTATTTGGAGAATCAAATCGGTGACCCTAAACCGTAGAAATCATGTTTTAGGATTTATATTCTTTAAGCGTGAATTATTTGTGTTCTAGCATGTAGTTATCTGTTTAACATGTGAATTGATTAATCGCATAATTGGTCAAATAGATCCTTATCTAATTTATTTGTTTTGTACATGTCTTCCGCTGTGCAAGGGGCACCAAACCCCAACAGGTACATTATGCTCCCTCCATCCCAACTCAAGCGATTGATTTCTTTTTGGTAGTTGTTTTGCGTAGATGATAATAAATAGTTAAAATGGAGAGAAAGTAAAGTAAGAGAGAGAATAATATAGAAGAAATCCGTATCCACTTTAACTACTCCCTCCGTTCCATTCAAGATGTCCACCCTTCCTTTTTAGTTTGTCACATACAAGATGTCTCACTTTCTATATTTGGAATTAAATCACTCTCTCATCTCTCCTTCATTAAAATAGTCAATCACTTTTTCCACTCTACTTTATCACAAATAACTATTCCACCTAAAAATTCGTGCCACTCAAGAATGTGGTCATTTTGAGTGGGACGGAGGGAGTATTTATTATCATTTTCCTCAAACACGTGCCGAAAAAAGTCAATCACTTGAGATGAGACGGGAGAGTATTGTTTATGCATGCTATATTATGTATTCTATATTTTACGTTATTCAAGATGCATGTGTTACATTATTTAATAATAATGCACGTATTCTGTAAGTTAATGTAAATCTACCTTATCTAATGATGTATATCTAATGATGTACTGTAGATTACTTAGGGCTCGTTTGTTATCCATGTTAGGCATAGATACTCCACCCTATTTACCCTAACTTCTCTGTTTGGTTTCCATGTTAGCTATCTCATAGACCCGGTCCTTACATCTCATAACCCGACTCCATCGTGGATATGGCGAGCCAAAACAGAGATAACTCTGTCTCCACTCCACCATGCGATAGGGAGGAGTAATTGTGTTTGAAGATTTCAAATTTCACCCAATTTACTTCAATACCCCGTTCTATGATTTCACATCCATACTTTACTCCACATTCTACCACCAATTGCTATTCACGGCGGCGTTTCGTGCGGTGTCTTGAGTGAAAACGGCTAGTCGTCGTTGTTGGATTGAATCGCTTGTGTTCAATTGAGTCATTTGGGGGCAGTGGGTTTGGTATTCAAACCGCAGTTTCGTATTTAGGTAGATTGCAGTCCAACCGTCTAAGCCATAGCTTGCGCCGACGATCAATGTCCGACAACGACGCAACTAAGCAGGTAAGTTCCGCATTTATCAGATGTCGTACAGAACTTCGTAATAGAATATAGAGCCGTAATGGCCTATAGGATTTGTGGCTCAACTTATGCTGTATGATTTTTGTTTACAGCTCCTTTGACTTCAATGTAGCTGTTGTGTATGACGAAATAGAAGTTTTATTATTTTGTGGTAACTGTTAATTGACATTGGAGTTCATTGTAGATCCATTGTCCTTCTCAATTGTTTGTACGAACTGTCCAAATGTGTGCTGTTCTTAGTGATAGGGGGGTTATAGTTGGCTTCTTGTTGTAGAACATATCTTATACTTTGCGGCTTTGTCAAATATGTTAACGCAATTGATTTATGCATTGACAATAAGTTTGTTTTAATGATTCAGCTGCGAGGTAAATGTTCGATGTTATTATGTAGTGCTGTTTTAAGCAATTTGACTAAGCTGTGCTTATACTTGGGAAATGTAGGTGGCTAGAAATGCACCAATCGAGCTATTGATCTTACTTGAGGAAATACTAAGAAATCATCGGACAAACATGCTTCTCGTCACCATGATTATCACCCTGGGCAGTTCCACCGCACGGAAAAGGAAACGGGGGGGGGGAAGATTCACCCCAGAGGTAATGATTGAAGCCATTCCGGCTCATGTAAAGCAGCTGGATAGGCTTGTCCGGCTTTCTGACCGTTCCTGCGTAGACAATTTGCGGATGGATAGAAACACGTTTGGTAGATTGTGTCGCATCTTACGTGACCGTGCTGGATTAGTAGATCAAAAATTTGTCACCGTTGAGGTACAAGTTGCTATGTTTTTGTCCATTTTAGCTCACCACAAAAAGACTCGGGTTGTAGGACACGATTTCATGCGTTCATCTGAAACAGTGTCTAAATACACACATATGGTGCTCCGTGGGGTACTTACTTTGCATGATATTTTTTTGGTGAAGCCGGAACCTGTTGGTGATGACTGTGTGGATTTCAGATGGAAGTGGTTTAAGGTATGTGTTGTTCTTGTCCGGTATATTATAATTTATACCCACTGAACTTTGGTATGATGTCTCAACCATATACACTGTATTTAGGGCTGTCTTGGAGCTCTAGACGGAACATACATACACGTACGCGTGCCGATTGGTGACGCACCTCGTTATCGTAATAGAAAAGGACAGATATCCACAAATACACTTGCCGTATGCGATCGCCAACTTAGGTTCGTGTATGTTCTGCCAGGATGGGAGGGTTCAGCTGGTGATTCGCGCATATTACGTGATGCCATTATCCGGCCGCTCGGACTTAAAGTACCCAAAGGTAAAAAATAGTGCTATTAGCCGGCTGGCTGTGTACTCACCTTCTCACATTTGTTCTACGTTGCAGATTGCTATTACTTATGCGATAATGCATATGCAAACAGCGAGGGCTTCATCACTCCGTACAAAGGTGTTCGCTACCATTTGAAGGAATGGGGTCATGGCAGCCATGCACCGCAAACAAGAGAGGAATTGTTCAATCTGAGGCATTCTAAAGCTCGGAATGTTATTGAGCGTTCATTTGCAGTACTTAAGATGCGTTGGGGAATACTTCGCAGTCCAAGTTTCTATCCTATTGAGGTCCAAACGGGTTTGATCATCGCATGTTTCTTGCTCCATAACTTTATACGCACTCATATGGAGGTGGATCCGTATGACGAATTGGTAGGAGAACACGAAGAAGAGGGGTATGGAAGTGATCACGATGATACTGTCGTGCCCACTATAACTACGGTCGCGCCAACACCATTGTGGACGAAGAAGAGGGACGACCTTGCTACTGCAATGTGGGCTAATGGAACAAATATTTGATTGTTGCGGCTGCGATTATTATATTTACACATCACTTTGTATACTTAGCATTGAACTATGTAATAACATACTTTTTAAGACTCTTTGTTTTTTAGTGTTGAGCATTTGTTTTACTCATTCATACAAATTGTTCTCCCTGTTAAGTTTTGTTCGCCAATATTAACCATCCAACTAACACTCCATTTCATTAGAATGGACAACGTGCATACTACAAAACCCATCGGATCAGTCTCGCTTGTACATCGCAAAACATAGAACACAAATCCCAACCTACATTCAAGTGTAGGTTCTTCATTCCAGTTACACAACAACATATTACTACGTAGTCAAAAGTTATCGAGACTGGTCGGGGGCAAAACGTAGGTACTTAAGGAGCGGAAGTGCGCGATGGGGCTGGAGGACTCCAGGACGCGCACGATGAGCCTTTCGGAGATGAGTATAATGGCTTCACTTGATACAACCGAGGAGGCTCCATGCGTCCAATACGTCCTCCAGCATTGCTAGGCGATCCAAGTTCTATATTAGTCCATGGCTCGTCAAAAAGTTTTCCGCTGAACCATGGTAGATGGCTTGACAAATGGCGAATTGACTTCGTCGGGATCAGCGGGCGAAAGAGCAGGCTTCGCATGAGTAGGGCCTTTTGGTACGGGGGAATCGGTTATCACGATTACCTCCGTTTCGTCTGATATGGCTATCACCTCTGGCGACTTCTTCACCTCATGTTGAAGCCCAAACATGGTCGTCAACATGCTGTATTCCACCTCGTCTCGGTAATAGTAAGTGCCGGCGAGGGGATTTGTCTGCAAAGCAATAGTAATACCTGATATTATGGTATACCGATTTGATTCAAATATAATGACATCGCATTTCACTCCCGAATGAACGACATACCCGAAATATAAACTTCCAAGTTTCTTCGTCTGCAATGATGCGCTTCTCATCATGGGCCCAGCGGACTCCCGGTGTCCTAACAACTTCATTGAATGTCTTGTGACGAAGTCGGAGTAGCTCCAATCGACTGACAACATCAGCACAGTTAATTGATGTGGCAAATCGATTGTTGATTACCTTGCATGCCTCGTTGAGCACCGTATCCGCGACAGAGTCATCCGTCGCTGCGATGCTTGTTCGCCTCTTGATCAGAATAGACAATAGCACCGTATCCATTGCCACGTTCCACTTGCCCCTGTAGAAGAAGGTCGCTTGATTAGGGATAAGCGGGTTCATGTCGCCTATTCGATGGATTGTGGGTTACACAACATTTTTCTGGTTATGATTCGACCTCGTCGTTTAAGTAAACAAAATAGCAGGACAGCCTACAGTGTTTTTGATGGTCTACATTACTGTATTTAGATAAATGTCATATCAATGTTAGTGAGCCATCGCTTCGGATAGCTCGTTTTTTTGGTGTGGTATGCAGCCGCTACTATGCATTCATTTACACTCGTATTAGCGCTTTGTATCTTTATAAAATGTAGCACCAGATTTTGTCAGACTGGACAACTGTAAAACTTAGATTGAACACCTTATTCAAGCATCCACGCATACAACCACCCCTGTCCGTAATTCTTTACTATATGAGCAACCCCATTAATTTTGTTTGTTCTTTGCAATTCAACTCCCAACTACTTCGAAGTTATCGACAGAAGTAATGCATACCTATTTTCACACGCATTGTCTAGTTGGTCAACCACCAGTGGAGAGAACTTTTTATCCATCTTCCACACCATTTCTCTTTAATGCATAGGGTTTTAGGGTTCAGCATAAGGCTATAAAGAAAATAGGTCTCCATACTTAGACACCTCACCTCCCCTCTTCGAAATTGTAGGCACAATTGCAGCAAACTTACACAAAAAAATGGAAGGTGATGGTTCTAACCCCGCACCGAACGACGCCCCGGACTACCAACGCCTACCTGCGTTCATGACGGTTTTCCATCGGGGCCGCTTCCATGATGACATGGTGTATAATTTTATTTGATTGATATATGACACATGACAATTGCGGATTTTTTATTTTGACGTGAACTTATAACATGCAACGACTTCCCGACGAATTCGTCAGGATGCATGGGCATGCCTTACCGTTCGACTGTAGGCTCGTGTGGCCGAATGGAATCCGCTACAGAGTGCGCATTGTAAAGCTTGGCCATGGGTTCTTCTTCACATCCGGATGGAGAGATTTCGTTCGTGCAACCGGCGTTGGACAAGGCGATCATCTGACCTTCACATTGGTGGATGCGGGAGTCTTCGATGTTAAACGGTATGCGAGTGAAACGCAATGTCACCCGCCTGAAGATGTTGACGGTAACCACCCATTTACATCATTTTGTTTGTTCATTTGGCTTCACAGATACTTACATACACACACTCATATTGTTTGTAGTCGTTGAAGACGACGCTCTGGAAGGTAGCCATGGCCCAGACATCGATACGTCTGAAGAGTACGTGCCATCAGGCACTGAATCTGAAACAACAATGGAGGAGGAATACGTGGACGACAGCCGGGCGCTCACAATCGACGGCGTCCCTTCTTTCGAAATTACGCTCAACTCGGAGAACATCAATCGTAGGCTAGAAATCCCGTATGGCTTTTGGCAACGCCATATCCCCATTGGGGCAATACAAGGGGGACTGTATCTGGTGACCGAAAGGGGGATATGGCCATGTACTCTCAAACACAACTCCTCGAAGATATGGGTGAAGAATGGGTGGAATCGTTTCAAATACGAGCACAATGTTGTTGTGGGGGTTCGTTGCCAATTCAAGCTTGTTGATGCCTTCGAAGTCCAGTTTCGCGTGTCGTTTGATCGTCCCTAACGTTGTCGGAAGTTATTACGTTATCTGTATGCATTGTGTGTTGAAGACGCTTTAGTATTGTAATGTAGGTGATAATCATGGATGTGTACGCTCATCAAGGCAAATTTTGCATTCACTTGCTTTGATTGTGTGATTAATCGGAGTAATTTATGATGGCTCGACTTCATGTTTGTCAAGTATAGTATAAGGGATATGGTGGCTTCACTTAATGTTTGTATAATGCAAATTTTACATTCACATGTGTAAGACACATGGTACTAATTCACAACATAATCGGCTACTAATTTAACGGCTGTAGCAATGTAGTAATGACTACGTAGTAATATAATTGGATTACGTTCAAATATTGGGTCAAACTCAAGTGCTTCATTTATGTGACCGAATACATACACGCTACCTCGCATATAGTGTATCACCATTGATACAGGCTACATTTTAATGCATTCATCTAATGCATACCAACCCCTCATACTTTCTTGCAGCCTTTGCTATTGGCAGGGCTTGTCATTGTAGTAAATGGATGCGATGTTGCTAGGTGAACCAGGTCAATAAATATGATGGCCACTTCGTCACTATGGTTACACTACTTGATTTTTAGATATGGCGGACGACAACCCATACGGCGAATACCATAGGCGTCCTTCCTTCATCAAAGTGTTTTCCGGCTCTCGCAACAAAGAGGAATTGGTATGTTTGTAAGTGATTTTCGCCATTTCATATTCTCCCCATATGTCCATCAACCCAACTTACCTTCTGTGCCTTTGTGTAGCGTTTACCTCCACAATGGGTTGCGGAATATGGTACTGACTTGCCGGTCGACTGTCAGCTCGTCATGCCAAATGGAAACCGCTGGCAAGTCCGCCTGATTCAAATAGCCAGTGGATGCCACTTTTGCGTTGGATGGTCGGAATTCCGGCTGTCCAATAATATTTCACATGGTGAGAAACTAACATTCACCCTAGTCGACGTGGGCATTTTCCACGTAAAAAGATACAAGGCCGGAACCGGTTGCCCCCCACGAGGTGATCTCGAAAGTGAGCATCTTGTGTAGCTGCACTCACTGTAATTATTTTTTATTTAGAACATAGTCGTTCGCCCAGCCCGTACTAATATTTGTGAACTAGGGTTGACAGAAGAGGAAGAGGACAATGAAGTGTACGCCCCTGACATTGAATCGTCGGACGATAATCCTCCATCCGGCATAGAATCGGATACAACCGACGACAGTGATTACGACGCTGATACGGGTGCGCTTGCGGATGACGAGTATCCCACGTGGACGTTGAAACTTACCAAGTCAAATACAAAGCGAACTATAGAAATACCCAATGCGTTTTGGCAACTCCATCTGGCCGCAGCCCCTCAACAAAATGTCGTCCATCTTCTTGTTGCCGGGCAAACATGGCGGCTCATAATAAAGCATAGCTCGGGCAAGATCTGGGTCAAGCATGGTTGGCGCCGTTTCAAAGATGCAAACGCTTTGTTCCCGGGTGTTCGTTGCCACTTTAAGCTCGTCGATGCTCGAGACATCCAGTTCTATGTATGGTTTGATCGACCGTAACTAGCCTCTGTATTTGCACATGGGTACTGAATCGCTACTGTTAGTGTGGTTTGTATGTTTTGTTTATGTTATTTGAACAAGGTGTTGTGCGAATTATGGTAGGTTTGTGTTTACAATGTATTCTCACTCGTGGATATGGTATGCTTGCGTTTCCACTGTAATCGCATAGACACGTGATTGTTATCTGGAATGCGGAAAAATTGCAATGCACACTGACTTTGCTTCCAACATCATGCCGAAGGCAACTAAACAAGCCAATCAACAAATGTTTCCAACGATTACCAAATGTGTAAGTAAAGAAAACCAGTCAAGGAATTGGACTAGGTAGCTGCATATAATGCGTGATAATATCAAAGTCCACAACAATTACAGCCATTGTCAATGCACCCCCATGTTAAACACCATACTAGGGGTTCAAAGTACAAAATGGATCAAGGTTTAAACCATGTTATATATCAAAATAACCAAAAAACAAAGCAGACACAACCATTTTCAGATCATTCCATCTGTCTCTAAAAGATCGAACACAAATGCTGGTCGCGCCAAGTCATCCAAACCTCTGAAAAGATCCATAAGCTCAGGCTCCTTGACTAACTTTTTCGCTGCATAAAATTGTTGCTTGATGGTCAGCCCGAGCATCCCTTTCAGCTGATTGAATACTTCTGTTCTCTTCGCGCTTAGATCAAACTCATAACCAATTCGGGTTGAGATGTCCTTCAGACGCTCGTTGGTGTCTTCGTGGATGCGATTCATCAGCTCAAGGACAGTGTCCATCTTGTCCTCAGGCTTCCTCTTCTTCGGTGCTTTGTTCTGCAACCTTGGAGGTACACGTATATGGGGCGGTGCGGAAGTGCTCTCATCAACCATCTCAGGCAGAACACCGTTCGGGAAAACTTCATCAGGGAAGAGTTCCTCTAATGTAATTGGGGAAGACCTCGCTGAACTTTCACCCACAGCAACCCTTGGACCATAAATCTTTTGAACCGCCTCGCCAGTGTCCATGCCCTTAAGACCCTCTGCACGGTCCTTCCCAAAAAGCTCCTTCCAGTCATTCAACATAGGCCACAACTTATTCCTCATGTACTTGGCATTGCTGTCTTTCTGCCAATGCAATGTAAACAAACACAGTTTACATAACTTACACCAAATAGAAGCATGCATATGGTCAGAGGGCTTATACCAGAAAATCTTTAGGTGCATGCCTATCACAAATCAGTATAAGTATGCAATTAGATTAAACAATTGACTATTTCACAAATACATATAAGCTACATAACCAAATCAATCACCATACTAATGAACGAATTGTATTACCTGCACGACTTGTGCCCATTGCTCATCGTCGATATCTATCTTGTACTCACCATCCGCATTGAAACCAACTCCACTACGGTCAAGTATCTGCATTAGCGAATAGTAATTCTTCTTCCAAGATGTGATTTTCGACTTTATGTGAGGATGCACGACGATATCAGTTTTGGGAAATTCACGTTTTAGTGCCTCCAGAGCACGGGTTAGATACCCTGAACGAAAACCATTATCCGACTTCCAGCCGGTGGCCGCCAACTCCTTCAAAGCTGCCAAAAGGATGGCCTCCTCGCGTTCAGTCCACACCCGTCTAGCGCCTGCGGCAACTACTCCTTTGTTCGTTAACATATCAGAGCAACCTGCCCATAAACTGTATTTAGCTTTGACATCTATAGATACGACGAAGAGTAAAGGGATAAGATGTAGGCAATACCCTCCGGTACTGGACTGCCGTCGGTTTCATTACCGCTGTGATGTTGAGACGCCATGACTGCCTATGATAGCTGCAACCCAAAACAAAGATAACTCGTTTACCTATCAAATGGCTGCGAATTCGCTCAACATTCATCAAACACTACGCGCATGATTAATTGGCAACAAAGCAATTGACAGCACCCTAAACTAAACCCATTGCCGAAATGGAAACATCTGTGATTTCTCAGCGGCGACGAATTCGTCATTGTACAATCGCACACCCGACAGACTTACCTGATATTTACGCGTGGGTTGAACTTCAGACGAACCCTATGGCTCCACAATTCGCTCCGTCGAATTCACAAATTGGGGGATATATGAAATTTGGGGGGCGGACTCTAGGGTTCACGAAGGATTTGAGTTCACCGCCAAAAAATGAGAATGAGGGTACTTTAGGTAATAAGGAATTTAACCGAGGATAAATTCGGGTATCAGATTTTGTATCTATACTTTCGATGCGGCTTACCAAACGGATTATTGAAAGGGTGTTGATTTGGGTCTGTACAACCAAACACACAGCAAAGATTACAATCCCAAACGCCAAACCTGCTATTGGAGGTTACTATCTCCTAACATATGTTGGGCCAACATGGACACCAAACGGACCCTTAGTGTTCAGTATGCATTAATCCTGAGGTTCGCCGAGGGCCAAAAGTTTAACCCAATCCCTGAGGTTTTCGCAGTCCATGGGGCCAGAAGCTCCCCAAGGTTCACTGACCGGACTCCCACTGAATCTGAAGTCGCCGCCGGGCTCCTACTCGAGCTGCAACTGTCGCTGCTGCCACACGTTTCTGCACGATGCATCCATCTCCGTCGACTCGCGAGCTTGCCCAGCCTGACGCCTTGCACGTTGTGGTTGCTGTCTACGCGATCTTTGCCGATGAAAATGAGAAATTCAAAATAGTCTCCACTTCCAAATGAGAAAATCAAAATAGTCTCCACTTCCCAACATCTGTGCACACCTCTTTCCCCCTCTCTCTCCCTCTTTTTCCTCTTCCCCCTCTTCATTTCTTCTTCAAGGATCTAGATTCCAAATGCAAATAAATTAAGAAATTGAGGCCTGGGTCCGGCCCGTGTACCTGCAACGCCGGGACGGGCAGCAACCGAGCGCGACCCCAACACCAACAACGCCGGGACGTGACTCAACCGGGCGTGGCCCCGGGCCTCTCCTCCGCCCCCAGAAGCGACTTAGGCTGCGTCTCTTCCCCTCCAACGCGCCAGGCTGCGGGCCGGGACCCAGGTGCGGTTCGGCCCGCAGCATTATGGATGCTCTAAGAGAGAGAATAATGTTGAGAAGAGTCTTCTCGTACGTATTCTCTCTCTTACTGTACTATCTCTTCACTTTAACTATTTATTACTATTATTTTTCCAAAAGGAGTGCAAAAAGGAAGTGACTCAAGTAACGTGGGACGGAGGGAGTATAAAAGTTTAGATCTGATTGAATTCCAATGAAAGAAATTTAATATTTTTTGAAATGCCTACACTATATATATTTGAATTTTCTTAAATTATAATAAAGAGTAAATTTGTAATGTATTAACTTAATTAAGTAATGTAAATTTGTTTTAAATATAAAATATCTAAAATGTCCAATTATGTGCATATAAAATGTTAATTTAGTGCATTAAATCTTAAATAAATATTAACACCGTTAAAATTAAGAGGGATTGAATTGAATGAAGTCCTATATTATTTGTAGAATAGAAGGTAATCTCATCCTATTCTATAAATCATATACCGTTTTTAGAAATTTACTAACCCAATCTCAATTTATATTTGTGATAATTAATGATTGTACATTTGGAGGTAATAATGAAGACTCATAAAAACCTAAGTTTGAAATATTTTACTCCTAATTAAGTAGCCAAGTGAGTCAATGTTTGATTTCTTAAGCAAAAACTCGGGCGCAGAGAATCACTCCTCTCGACGGGCTGACGCCTATAACCCGGTTCAATATGTCCGGTCTGACTCATGCATATATACGATGAGTATTTTCCCTTCCCTAAAATGTTTCTCTCTCTTATCTCTATTACAAATATTTTCTCTCTCACCCAAAATCATCAAATCATCGCCTGAGAAGTTCGCCGCCAACCTCTTTTTTTTTTGCTGATGGCCGGAACATTGGTACGTGCTGTAGTTCGTTTCTCGTGCTGTGTTGATTTTCTCTCAATTTTTTAATTGCGTTTGATTGTTATTCGTTTCGTATCATTTAGGGTATAAAAATTCTGAAAAACATGATTGTTTATCTGCTAATTTTTTAATCAGGTGGTTACACGTAAATTGCGTCGCTAGCGCATGGAGGAATTGCTGAAATCGGTTGCATTTGAAGCATTTCTGAGTTTCTAGGGTTTTGTGTTAGTGGTTGGGGAAGTTGGGGGATTATTTGAAGTTGCGATTGATTGATTGATTGATATTCTTTAATTGAGTTGAAGACTGGGGAAAGGAAGAGAGGCGTGGGTTGAGGAGGATAATGTGTATACTTTGCGTGATTCAGAAGTGGTCGCGGAGGATTGCTACCATGTTGCCATGGCTAGTAATACCACTGATTGGGCTATGGGCTCTGTCGCAGCTCTTGCCCCCGGCGTTCCGATTTGAAATCACGTCGCCAAGGCTTGCTTGCTTGTTAGTACTGTTGGTAACACTTTTCTGGTATGAGGTTCTCATGCCTCAGTTGTCAGCGTGGAGGGTCAGGAGGAATGATAGGCTTAGGGAGAGGAAAAGGTTTGAGGCTATTGAAAGGCAGAAGTTGAGGAAGACTGCCACCCGGAGGTGTAGGAATTGCTTAACAGCGTATCGGGATCAGAATCCTGGTGGGAGCAAGTTCATGTGCTCTTATTGTGGCCATATTTCAAAGAGGCCAGTTCTGGATTTGCCTGTCTCTCCAGGGATGGGAATTCAGGGATATTGAAGGATTCTCGTTGGCAAAGGTGAAGATATTGAATGGGAAGAATTGGTCAGACAATGGGTGGATATGTGGGCAGGACTGGCTGGAGAACGGTAATTGGGTTGTAGGGCCTTTTGCCGGAAAGTCCAATCGGAAGAGGAATGGCATTGGTGGTAGCTTATTTGGAGGGGATGATGATCATTGTCTTGCAGAAAAATCTTATTCTCGTGTTTTTCTTTTTGCTTGCAAAATATTAACTGCTTTTTTATTGAGCATCATGTGGATTTGGAGAAAGATTTTTAGGATTAGTTCATCCGGTGATGATACATCATCATTCAGAACGCAGAGGAATGCTGGATAATCAAAGCGAAAATGGAGGGAACGGTCAGGAGAGTAGAGGAGAGAAAGCTCGAAGAAAAGCTGAGGAGAAGAGGCAGGCTAGATTAGAGAGGGAACTACTGGAAGAGGAGGAAAGAAAGCAGCGCGAAGAGGTCGCCAGGCTAGTTGAAGAACAGAGGAGATTACGAGATGAGAAACTGGAAGCTGAAAAAGATCGCAGTAAGGGGTCTCCCCGAGCTAAGGAAAGAGAAAGTAGAAAAGAATCTGAAAGAAAGCGCCAGGAAAGAAGGAAGGAGAAAGACAGAGGATCAAGTAAAAGCAACTCTGATGTTGAGGAGTTGGAAAAGCGAGTCGGCAAAGAAAGTGACAATAACAAGAGGAGTGACAGTGACAGACGGGACCAGCAGAGAAGTACACCTGAAAGTATGAAAACTCATGGTACAGAACTGGGGCATGGATTTAAGGGTGCTGCAGCAGGCAATCATAACCGAGGGAATGCTGGAACAAGATATTTTGATCGCATGAGGGGCACATTTTTATCTTCTTCTAGAGCATTTACTGGGGGTGGTTTTTTTGGAAAGAATACGAACATGCCAATTGTTACAAGAGAACAGAAACCAAGCCCATTGCTAGAAAATGCTCAAACTGTTGCATATAGAAAAGAGAAGTAGCAACCTGACCAGGCTTCTGGTAGACCAACTGTAAATGTAGATGATAAGGGTTCTAACCGCCCGGTAAGTTGGTTCACGTGTTAAGCTTTCTTTCTTTTGTTTACTGTGTTTTTCATTTAGTTGACATGAAATTATCATTTATGCAACTGGTTCTTCTACAGGTGCTCATTGAACATCAACCAAGTACAGCCCCTAAAAAGTCGTGGCAGCAACTATTTGCACGTTCACCTCCTGTTAGTGCCCCCTCCAACACGAATGTTATAAGCAGACCAACCGGGAATCATAAAGCAGAAGTTCAGAACACCCCCTTTTCTGGCAAACCTTCCACAACACAATCAGTTGACAATCCTATCGATTTTGGGCTGCAGTCTCCATTTAGTCTACCATCATTTCCCTTTGAATCGAGTAGTAGCAGTACAGTTCTTCCATTATCTTCCGAATCTATTCAACCTAAAAGGGCAGATAAACAACATCAATTTCTGCTAGAGGAGACAGAGATTTTTGAAGACCCCTGTTATGTTCCAGATCCATATCCTTGCTTGGACCAGTTTCTGAATCACTCGATAGCTTTCAGCTGGATCTGGGTTTTGTCGATACTGGAATGGAAAAACCATCTGCGGTGAAGACTAAATCTGCACCTTCCAAAGTTACCAAGCCATCGCCAATAGAGTCTCCATTATCGCGGTCACGTGTTTCAGAGGATAGCTCTAATGGCTTAAATGGCAATGGCACCTGGCAGATGTGGAATAGCTCTCCTCTAGTTCAGGATGGTCTTGGTTTGGTTGGTGGGCCTGTCAACTGGCTTTTGCATCCAGAGATGAACTTGTTGAACAAGGAAGATAATATGCGTCATGTACCACATAAAACAATGGCTTCACTGTTCAAGAAGGATGAACAAACCTCTTCTGGACCTCATCCTCCCCAGCATGTTCTATTTGGGAATTCTCAAAATGGTGGAACAATTAATACATCTGGGCTTGCAATTTCTGATGGTCCGTGGTTGCCAAGAACTTTATTTGGACAAACTTCTGATAATCAAGCGGCAATGAAGCCTATGGGGGAAATGGTTCAGAATGGCCTAATTTATGGAAATACCAGCGGACCTCCTGCTAACCATCAATTTGACGTGTCTGCTTCTAGTTGTTGGACTAGGTAAGCATAATATGCTGAATTATATTGCATACTTTTCTCTTGGTTTCAGTTTCCTGGTACGGCATAGTCAATTATAGAGAAATTTACTGGATGGGTGCCGCACATTATCTGAATAGATATTGCTATGTGTGTCTTACTTCACATGTCTAATTTTGGGAGTGATATTTGTTTATTCGTATATTTGAATTGGATCATTAGCTTGGAATTGTTCTTTAGCCCACACTACGGCACCAGGCACTCGTCAGAAAGTTAATAGCTTATTCTAGGAATACTTTGTACAGTGGGTACTTCTTTACTGATCATAGGTATATTTGGCCAAAGACTACATTCTTCTTTTGCCTGCTCATTTGGAGAATTTGGCCCTCCTAATTATGCCTCTTTTCTTTTAGGGATGTCTTTTATAGGTCAGAGTCATGATGGAAGTTGGAGTAGGATTGGAATTGAGTTGATACTTCTCTACTGGTGCTCTCGATTGTAGTTGTCGAGTGCATGAGAACTCGACATGTCCATGATGTACTATGGGCTACAAAAAAAACCCAGCTATGATTGGTCTTGTTAAGAATTCTCATTTTGAATATGATTTAGGATTGGATATTGCAGTCTCATGTGCCATAGCCACCTATTCTAGGAAACTGATTAGGGCTGTAAAATGGTTCTTGTCAAATTCATTTGTATAAATTTGAATGATCAATGTCTCATTTTTGCTGTGGTGTTTGTGTTTGCAGAAAAGATTGGACAGTGGCGGGTTCACGAGAAAATGTTGGAAGCTCTCCTATGAATAGGCCTCACATCGGAGGCCTCTACTCACCACCGGATGTACAGTCTCTTTGGTCATATGAGTAGATAGGAAAGGAAAAAAAAGAAAAAGAAGGAACAATGAAAGACAAACAGCCTCTTGTGGATTCGAATTCCTCCTGTTGTGAAGAGGCAAATAGCCTCTTTTCTGGAGATCTATATAATACAGGATTCCAATTGTATCTTCCTTCTTTTCTATACAAGGGAGATTTTAATTTTAGAAAATTACTTGTGATGATATATGCATGCGGCGTTTCCAGGTATAATTAATTCCATTTATATGTTTTTTTTGCTCTTCCTCCGTCCCATAGAAATAGTTCATTTAGGGGTTGACACCAGTTTTTTATGCTCTTTTTTACATTGCCAAAATATCTAAAATAAGTGATCCATCTCAATTTAGATTAACTCCTTATGATATAACAATGTGAGATCCGAAAATTAGCATAAAGATAAAAATGCGTAACAAATAACAATTAGATGGAATTCAAATCACAATCATCAAAAATAAAACCTAGGCTTCTGAAACTTGACATGTCTGAAACTCTGTTTCCCCTGTTTGGTGTGGTGGTGGAGGCTCCTCCCCTTGCCATGTCCAAACAATATCCTTCAGAGATGGCCTCATCTCTTTATTCACCAGCTTCTGAAACTCCAACGTGTCTCCATTTGCCTTCTTCATCTCGACTAAATGAAAGTTCGGGGCAACCTCAAAGATCTCTGCATCAATAGACAACACCCCTTTTCTCCCTTCCCTCGATCCATTGAATTTAATATGTCCATCCTTCTTCATCATCTTCAGCTTCAGATGCATGGCTACTTCCTCTAGCTTCGAGGTGATGATCTTGGCGGTCTTGTTGGACGTGAACTTGATCTCTTTCTTGTGCTCACCGCCCTCGAACAAGCCAGAGAGGTCGAAGCCAGCCGAGAGGGAGATTATTTCAAAGGCATTCAGATTCACGGGTTCAGACTTCTTCATGTCTATATCAAGAATTGCTTCTTTCGTGTTGGCGTTTTTCAAGGATCTTGATTTCAAACCTTTACGAACCAAAATTCTCCATGATCTTGGATATGGAGATCCTTGTGTTCGGATTTGGACACAAAATCTTGGAAATCAGCCTACGCGCATCCAGTTTGGATACTTGAACTCCGCCTTGCTAATTTCCTGTACATCTCCATCAAGTTCGAATCCTGGAATGGAAGATGACTGGATAGCAACACAAACAAGATCACACCACAAGACCAGACGTCGGCCTTTGCACAATCATATCCTCGTCTGCTGATGACCTCAGGTGCAACATAGGCAGGTGTTCCACACATTGTGTGAAGCAATCCGTCTTGTTGCCTTGTTTCCGCTAGAGCACTCAATCCAAAGTCAGAGTTTTTCAAGTTCCCATGTTCATCCAGCAGTAAGTTCTCAGGTTTCAGATCCCGGTGATAAGCACCCCTACTATGGCAGAAGTCAACAGCACTGATCAGCTGTTGAAAAAGGTTACTCGCTGCGTCCTCTTTCATCTTCCCCTTTGTCACCTTGTTGAAAAGCTCGCCTCCTCTTACATACTCCATTACGAAATAGATCTTCCCCTTGGTGGCCATAACCTCGTAAAGCTGCACAACATTCGGATGCCTAACAAGTTTCATCACAGAAATCTCTCTCTTGATCTGTTCCACCATCCCAACCTTGACAACCTTCTCTTTGTCAATCACTTTAATGGCCACACTTTCACCGTTGTTGATATCCCTCGCGTGGTAGACCTTCGCAAAGGTACCTTGCTCGAGCAACTTACCAAACTCATACCTTTGCATCAAGACACCTACTTTACAAACTAAACTTCAAGAAAGCAACAACTCAACCGTCTTCGTCTTCACAAACATCATCATAACAATGCCTAACTAGCTTTGTCTTCTCACAGAAGATATAGATGGAAAGAGGACTTAACTGACTGATAAGTCGCATTCTAGGCCTTGGTTACTGGTCAGTATAAAGTGCTTTATTGGATAATATCTGCAAAATAGTTGTTAAAGTGTGCAGGTTGAAGTACTAAATCAGGAGGGAAGGTTCAGAAGGAATTCGAGTGAAAAAGCTGCGAAGAGTGTGCAAACTGGTCAGTATGAGCAGAAAATACGCAAACTGGTCAGGATGGATGCTATAGAGCTGGACACGAGAAGGAAGGACTTGCTTGGAATAATCACCTATCTAAAGAAGGGCAAAATTGTCATTCCACATGAAGAGAAAGACCTAGAAATTAGGGCAAGCCACCCTATAAATAGGAGCTGAACATAAAGGAAAGGGGGAATCGACACACCACTTCACTTAGGACTTATCATCACTACTACATCACTTTTGAGGAGAATAGCTCCACTAGCTTTTAGTTCCATCTAAATCCAGCAGCCTGACTTGAAGATTCCGGCCACCTGCCGGCCAGGAGCATCATGCCTGATTCATTCCAGCCGCCGTAGTTCCAGAAATTCCTCCAGTTTCAGTTTCCGATGAGCCAAACAATCTTTTACTTGCTTTGTTTTTAAGATTTCTTAGTTTAAGTACTTGTTTTTGCTTGCCTTTGACTTGGTTTCCAGTAGCTACTTAGTTGAAACATCTTTTGGGTGATAATCTTGAATGCAATGAATTTTATTGTGGTTTTATTTTATGTTTCAGCTTGCTTATTATTTCTTTCTGCCTAGTAACTAGATCTGGTAGTTTTACGTTGATTTTTGTTGTTTAAGTGCTTGAATCTGCTTTGCTTAGTTAGATCAAGGTTTTCTTAGAGTGTTTACAAGTTTTAATCGGGTTAAGGTCCTAAAAAATGCATGAGAATCGTTTCTGCTTGCTTCTGTCACCTTGTCCCGCTGACCAGTTTGCGTAGATCTCAGTTTTCTTAGCTTTCGTTCTCGATTTCAAGTTAAATATTGCATTTACGAATTTTCAAGCTTGATCATTCATCAATGGAGTTTTTTAGATCTTGTTGTTTAGCTTGGTGAAGAAGATAATGTCACAATCAAAGAATGGGACCACTTGTGTGTTGCTTTTGTTGCTTTTTGCTTTTGTACTTGCACTCTTTTTCAGCTTTTCTGCACACACCAGGAGGCAGTCTGCCAACATGTCCTTTGATTCTGTTTACCTTTTGTCTAGTCATTTTTAGTAAGTTTTGTCTAGTAGCTTCTCACATACACACTCGTACCCTAATTTACACACGCACTTTAATTTCTCTTAGCACGCAGCATTTAGAGCCCACCCTGACCTACTGGTCAGGAGGGGTATAGGTTCCATTTCATTTCCGACTAGGTAAAACTCAACCCCAAAAAAGCGTGGTAGCTAACCAACCGCTCCCAGAATGTCATCGCAAGTGTATCTCGCCTACATCCATCTCTGTGGGATTCGACCCTTACTCCACTATACTAGCCAGTAGAAGTGGGTTGAGGTATTTTTGTTGATAGGGAAGATAGACACAGACCCAACGACACAGCTAGGTCTAGGTACCCTCCTGGCCAGCTGACACACACACACAGAGTCATAGTCTCATCTTTTCCCTCCTATCAAATGGCGCCGTTGCCGGGGATGGATGGCGTTTTTGCATACATTTGTTGCATGACACTTTGGTGTACATATAGTTAATTATTTTCTTTTCTTTTGTTTATTAGTTTATGAGGAGTTTTGTTAAGAATTTGGTGTAAATATTGTAGAAACTTTTCTTTATTTTTTGTGTTCCGCAGTTAAATGAAACTGAGTCCAACTGGCCAAAGGAAGAAGGGGTGAATCCAGTCACCACTCATTCAGAATTAACCACTGCCTTGCCTGTTGACTTGGATGCGAGCGATGAGGAGGATCGCGCACAGCCATCAAGAGTGAACCGGAATCAATATCGCAGCTGAAGATGAGAAAGCCAACATGGCTGACGACCAGGAAGATGATCCCCGAGATAAGCTCATTGTACGCCCACTTGGATGGTGAACCACCGCAAGCAATCGTCATGACCCTAGGACAAGAAGCAGTCTACGTGAAGCCTCGTATGGCCGTCCTGCCTGTGTTCTTGGGAGGAGTTGTGACAACCCATACGAGTTCTTGCATGAATTTTGCAAAATCTGCAAGGCTCAAAAGCGCCAGCGGGGTCGAGCGAAAATGATTACAGACTGAAGCCCTTCCCCTTACCCTTAAAGGGGAGGCGAATACTTGGTTCAAGAGGCTGCCACCAAATTGTATCAGAACCACTGACTTCAAGATGATGTTCTTGGATCAGTTCTTCCCAGCGGCCAGGACAAGCGCACTAAGAGAAAAAATTCGAGGAGTTACACAAAGTTATGATGAGACCTTACTCAGTACTGGTCAAGATACATGGGTCTGTTGGATGCATGTCCGAACCATCGCATGACGGATATTGAGAATACACCATACCTTCTATGAGGGGATGAACAAGGCAACCAAGGATCTTGTAAACTCATCGTCCGGAGGAAGCTTCACGCAACTACGGGTCAGCGAAGCGAAGAGGGTCCTAGGGAAGCTACTGAGTGCAAAGAAGGAGTACGACAATTCAAGGGATGGATACAGCCGAGAAAGGGTTGCAAGTGCCTCGTTTACTGATCAGGAGCAGAAGCTTGAACAGAAGATGGATTTGAAGATGGAGGAGTTGAAGAAGACACTTCTGAGTGCAATTGAGAAAAACACTCCACCACCTTCCTCAACTGGGAGCTACAAGGGTGCAAAGCAAGGGAATCAAGGGTTGACCTATGATCAGCCAAACGACTTGGCCAGTATGGAGCAGGTCAATGCTGCCGGCTACTTTAATTCAAGTGGGAATTGGATCCAGGGTAGGCAACGGGATGCCATGGAGGGATCACCCGAACTTTCGTTGGGGAGATGGGAACCAGAATCAAAACCAAGGTCAAGGTCAGAACCAATAACTCCCATCCGAACCAAAACCCAAACCGTGGCCTAGCAAACCCTGACCACCAGTTTAACTGGTCAGGAAGGAACCAACAACCCCAAAACCAAAACCCACAAAACCAAAACTCTAACCCTAACCAGCATCACTACCCAACCAGTTCAGTCAGTACCCTTCATACCGAAATCAGCCAAACTACCCCTACAACCAAAACCATCCATACTACCAGTCGTATCCCAACGGCCAGTATAACTCCCATCACCAGCAATATCCCTACCAACACCACCTGAATCCCAATCACAGTCAATCCCACAACTCTAACCAATTCGGCCAGTACCCCTCTCATCTAAATCAGCCAAACTATTCCTACCACCCATACCCTAACACCCAGTATAATCCCACCATCAGCAAAACCCTAACCATTTCCCACACCAAAACAAGTCAGAAAGATCTATGGAAGAGATGATGGGAGAGATGCTTGCTTACCAACAAACCATGAGGAGTGAATTTCAGTCAAATAATGAAGTGGTGCAGGCATGCAAAACGCCCAGAAAGAGCATAAAGAAAATATGGACATGTTGAATAAGCAACTGTCCTACCTGCCAGTTCGATGAACGAGATTTGTGGGAATGCGGAAAGGGCTCCAGTTATGGTGCACATACATGACAAGCCTAATGTTAGCAAGGTGACATTGTGGTCAAGAACATCCTACAAGGAGCTTGAAGGGAATGAGTCATTTGGGGAATCAAGCAAGACGAAGGATATGGAGGACATACTGATCAAGAGGAGTGGTCCTGATAAAACTGAACAGTTGCTGAACCTCAAATCAACCAGGGTCTGGAAGAGAGTTCAAGGAAGCACCAAAGAACCTGATGAAGAGGATATTGAAGAGACTATTTGTCGGAAGTCAAGATTCGCTAGAGCCACTTGGCTCACCTACTGGCCGAGAAGAATGCAGAGAGAAAACAAGGATGAAGCGCGCATCGAGGCGAATCATCGGCGTAGGATTGAGAAAAGAAGGGGGCCAGCAGGGGCCAGCAAGGTTCATGATCTTGTAGAGATCTCAAACAAGGAGGACAAGAATCCTTGCAACAAAAAGAAGAGCAAGGACACTGATACTGCCAGGAAGATAGTGGACCTCCTACAAAACCTGGGAGGATCCAAAACATACTACAACTGTTGCTGGACATCCGTCATCGACCCTTACTATCCAGGAAGGGGTTTCCTACAAAACCTGGGGAGAACCCGACTGCAACTTTCGCCCAGCCAGTACAGAAGGCCAACATCGACAATCCACTTGCCATCCCTGCACCCAGAAAGAGACACCAGTATCAGAAACTGACTTACAGGAAAATCAAGACAAAGAAGAAAATGCAACCAAGAAAGAAAGAGGAAAGACAATGGGGCAGCAAAGCAAAAGAAGGAGACCAAGAAGCCCAGGGTGGTCCTATCGGCCATTATGATCAAGAAGCTGGGACAAGTGCCCAAACTGATCGGGAGCAAGGTCCCCAGCAACCATCATCTGCGGCCCATGGAAAAGAGGAAATCAAGGGGACTTTCAAGAATCATAAGAAAAAGAGTGACACCCTGATGTGTACCAACAAAGGAACCGAGAAGGAAACTGCACAAGGCTCCTAACCAGAGAGGATCCAAGGAGAAGATGACCGACCCTACCAACTGACCAGTTAGCTTTCTTTTTATTTTCAGTAAACTTGAGTTTTTTTTCTAGTTGTGTTATTTTTTTTTGTACATGTTTTAGCATGCGTATACCCTCATTCATAACACTTAGTCTATTCCATAGTCTAAGTGTGAGAAGAGAGGGTTTACAACATTATATGTGTTTAGGATGTTTAGAAGTTGTCTTTGTTTTTGTGTTTTTTTATGTGAGTCCTATACCTTCTCCCACTTAGCCTATTGCATAGTCTAAGTGTGAGAAGTTTTTGTTGACATAGTATTTTGCATATTAGTTCTTGTTCCACATTGTCTATGTGTTCTCTATGTTCGTTATTCTTCTCCCACTTAGCCTATTGCATAGTCTAAGTGTGAGAAGTTCATACATAATATGTTTTCCATGTGTTATGTGTTTTCTGGTCTTTTGTGCTTCTATGTGTTGGATACTGGTCATCCTGTTTTCCACTTCACTAAACTTGCGTGAAGACAAGCAAGGATGAAGTGGAAGGAGGAGATAATGGCCAGTATAATTGTATATATGTGTTGTCATGTGTTGTGTCAGTCCCTAGTAAGTCAGTTTAGGTTAAGTTTTGTTTTTTTAGGACATGTGTTAAAACACGGGCTTAAAACTCAACTGCCTCAAACTGACGGTGAGGGGAATTGAGGGAGATAAGGCATGCTGGACAATGGAAACCACCCCCCTTAGTATCTCCTAGTCAGTATAGATGACGCAAGTATGAGAGAAAAACTCATCCTTAGAGCCAGATACAAAAGCCCTCTTAAATTGTGAGTTATAAGCCTAAGTGGAACTACTTTCCACCAATTTAGAAAAGAAAAGAGTGCCTGCCACATGATGCCTAGGGTAAGGTGACTGCGTGTAGCAAGTCCTGAAGGCAGTAGGAAACCCCCCATCTTAAAAAAAAAAAACCATCCTTTAGAACCCCTCTTTCTAGCCAAATCTATACCCAGATATATAACCCACTAGCCACTGGGACTGTGTGTGCGAGGCATAAGGCAAGAAGGCGACTGGCCAGGAGGACATACAAGAAAAAAAACAACTAGAAAAAGAAATCGATCAGGAAGGAGAAAATCGATCAGGAGAAATTCCAGGTCCAAAAAATATAAGAAGGAATAAGGGTGGCGAAGCCACATAAAGAAATGTTGAAGAAAATGGTCAAAAACACTTGACCACAAAAAGAAAGAAGAAGGAATAAGGGTGGCGAAGCCACAAAGAAGAAGCTATCTGACCAGTTGGAGTCCAATATTCAGAAAACGTCCAGCCAAAAGAGAA
>NW_024598667.1:0-21483 GCF_004379255.2 Salvia splendens
TCGTATAGCTTTTCGTACTCTCTTTTACTCCTGTTGTGGTTTACTACCTGCTCAGTAAACTGAAATGCCGAACTGACATAGCTGCTTTGTATTCTTAACTCTTAAGGAGCTGAGAGGTACTTCACTGGAAGCGGCTGTACTCTTCCGCGTTTAGACGAAGCTGAGAAAAAAGCCATAGCTGACCAGATGAAGAATGACGAACTCTTGGCTGTTTTAGTGAAGCTGGAGGCCGACAATAAGGACTTAGAGTCCGAAAAGAAAGATCTGGAGGCCGAGCTGAATACTGCCGTCGCTGAGGGACTGCGTATGAGGTTTATCTGCAGGCGCGGGGGAATGACCATCTCGAAGTTCAGGAACGAGTTGACGAACTGTGGGAGAATATCATGTACTCCGAGGAACAATGCGCTGGAGAGCTCGGCTTGCCAACAAGTCGTGAAATCATTGCGGCGCTGGGCTTCTCGGTACGACATCATTCTTTCCCGGCGTCCCTCAATCGAGAGATTCCTTAGGCATTTCCCGCCAACAGATGGTCGCACTCCAGCTCAAACCTCTGATTCACTTGCTCAAAACCCTACTCCAAGTCAGGCAACGAACTCAGGAACAACCGGAGACGTCAAGACGAGGACGGACTGAAGTTCGCAGAGGAGCGGTGACTATGAGTGAGCAAGATCGGCAAATGATCGTGAAGAGACTCTTCGCCGCCGAGGTGCTAGAGCTTCCGGGTCAGGAAAGGCGGTAGGTCGATCTAGAGCATCTCGTCGACCTGCTTATTCTTCAGCTGCCGGAATGGCCGAACTCGCTTCACGAGGATTTTGTGAATAGATGGCTCAACTTTAGCAACCATAGACAGTAGAATATCTTTGTAATGACGTACGCCTTCTCGTAGGGCAGCAGAATTATATGCCGAACAAGATTTAATAAATGAAATTTTCATTTCGCTTCTATCACTGCGTATTTACAGCTCAGCGAAAAAACCATCCGTGCTCGTCCTCGGTCTTATGAAGTAAACTTCTTTGACCGGACTCGTCCTCGGTCTTATGAAAGTAAGCTCTTTGACCGGACTCGTCTTTGGTCTTATGAAAGTAAACTTCTTTGACCGGACTTGGTCCTCGTCTTATGAAATAAACTTCTTTGACCGGACTCGTCTTTGGTCTTATGAAGTAAACTTCTTTGACCGGACTGGTCCTCGGTCTTATGAAATAAACTTCTTTGACCGGACTCGTCTTTGGTCTTATGAAGTAAACTTCTTTGACCGGACTCGTCTTTGGTCTTATGAAGTAAATTTCTTTGACCGGACTAAGCTTGTGTCCTAATTTGGCGAGTTTTATCGCTCGGATCGGACTTTCCCTTGTCCTAATTTGGGGGATCGGACTTTCCCTTGTCCTAATTCGGCGAGTTTTATCGCGTGGATCGGACTTTCCCTTTGTGCAGTTCGTTTCAGACGAACTGCTTGTTTCTTAAGCTGAATTGTGGTCTTGTATCCTCCTTAGAAGCTTGGACTCACAATCGTTGGCTTATATATGTTCTAAAAAGGGGATCAGCCTTCGAAGAACAAGATACCTCAGTAACATTTGTAAGAGACGACACGCACATAGACAGACAAAACGCACATAGACAAATAAAAAAGACGAAAAAACAAGTAAAAAACAAAGAAAGCACATACCCCTAGGACCGAACTAGACACAAGACTGACTGACCGGACTGTCTCTTACAAATGGAACTTCTTGAGGTTGGAAATGTGCCATGTTCGGGGTACTTGTTCTCCTGACATGTGAGTCAATTTGTAAGACCCTTTGCCGAGGACTTCTGACACCCGATATGGACCTTCCCATGTGGGTTCGAGTTTGCCCAGCTTTTCTGCTCGGCTTACTTCGTTGTTTCTCAAGACGAGATCTCCCACTTGAAATTGCAGCTTTTTCACCCTTTGGTTATAATACCGGGCTACTTGCTCCTTGTACTTGGCTGCTTTTATGCAGGCCAATTCTCTTCTTTCTTCGCCAGATCTAGTTCGGCTCTCAGTCCCATCTCATTCATTTCTGAGGAGAAAATTTAGAGTTCGGGGACTGGTACGCCGATCTCAACCGGAATCACGGCTTCAGTGCCGTACACCAGAACGCTTTGGTTTTTCGAACATATCGGAATGCAGTTCAAAAATTTCCGCTCTCGACTTGTTCAATGCGACAACTGAGCGGCGGCTTCTCAGGATTGAGACGTGCCCCAATCGGTCTTGCACCGGAGTCCTTGAATCCTTTCAAAAGGAGTTCGGCGAGGATGTCCCTGATCGCCAAAGGAGTTCGCGCGAGGATGTCCCTGATCGCTATGATCGGGCTTCCTCCTGTCTCCTCGGGATGAGCTGTTCTAAAGAGTTTGCGACGGTCTGCCTCATCGGGCACGGGACTGGTCCGCAACTGGTCCGCAAATGTCCCACATCTCTTGAGCTGTTTGCGGACTGCATTCCACGAGCTTTCTGTAGAGAGCTCCGGGCAGGATTCCATTTTGGAATGCCGAAATGACAAGTAGATCATTGAGATCATCTACTTGTAGGCATTCCTGTGGGAATCTCGTCATAAAGTCGCTGATCTTTTCGTCGCGACCTGACGTAAGAAAGCAGCTGAGCCGAAGTGATTCGGGCTTCCGCTTTCTGAAAAGAACCTCCTGTGGAAAGCATCCATTAGATCTCGGTAAGATCTAATGCTGCCTTGGGGAGGCTATCGAACCACTTCTTGTGTTCCCGATAAGCAGCTCAGGAAACAGCTTGCACATATGGACCTCATTGAGACCCTGGTTCGCCATGTTATACTGATAGCGTCCCAGGAAGTCATGAGGGATTCACTTAACCCGTCATAGTCATCGACGGAGTTCGGTAGTTCTCTGTGGCAAGGGAGTTCGGGTGATATCGTCCGAAACGATCTTCAATGCTCCGTACATGGCAACCCGACATCTCTTCGGGTATGGAGGAGATGGAGTTCTCCTGTGATTCCGGTACCGAGGAGGAACAGGAACATGTCGGGGTTGAGGATTCTTCTTCCTGGGACACGGCACTACTGCGGTAGTGACTTTCATGTTGGATGGAGAGGGAGAATCCGCCGTTTTCGTCTCCGGCTATTGGCCTGTTTGCAGGAATGTTAAGAGATTCATCCTGCTCTCGCCAAAAACAACTTGACAGCCTCGTTCAAATCGGGCTGCTGGGAAGACTTGGTGCGACGACTTCTGGAGTGGCTTGTTCCTTCACCGTGAGGACTGGAGACAGATTTCTCACGAGGCTGTTTTCCAGACCGACGGGCTGGACTAGCTTCCTCATGGTTATCACGGACGAAGCACGGGTATTATGTGATCTGGTATGCATTTTTTTGGTGGAAGAGGATCAAAAACTCGCTTTTATCACAGATTTGGTTCTCTGTTTCCCACAGACGGCGCCAGTGATGGTTGGGCGAATTTTTGATAGTAATAAATGCGGGTAAAAAAATATAGATCACGACACAAGGAATTACGTGGTTCGATTTACTGAGGTAAATCTACGTCCACGGGAAGAAAGGAGGGCAAGATTGTATTGCTTGATCTGGTTTACAGCTTACAAATACAGACTTGCTATATGATATTTGATGTCTAGAGAGCTTCCTTTTTTCTTCCCAGTCTATCTGATCTAAGTTCTATTTATACATTGAACTAAGATCGTGGCTTGCATCACCACTAACTAGGTCGTGGATGTCGTGGAGGTCATGAGATCCTGCATGGGTCCACTATCTCTTTGTTTGGTCCGCTATCCTGCATGAGATCCTGCATGAGTTGACACCACTAAATAGATCGTGTAGTGGAGGTTCTGCATGAGTCCACTATCTCCCAGTTCGGTCGAATACTGAGACCGAACTGCTGAACTATTGCCGAGCAGCTTTTGCCGATCTGAGAGTAGAGCTTGATTGGTCGGCTTTTACCGAGCTGTAGGCTGGGGCCGAACTCTTTGGTAATGCCGAACTGATACTCTTCCTTGGGCTTTGGGCTGATGGGCCGTCACTGCTATTGGGCTTGTTTAGTACGTACCCCATCAGGACCATTCCTTATATTCGAGAATATTCTCGTTTTTATTCAAATATTTATAGTGATTTTTATAATACTAATTTTTAAAATTTGAATAAAGAAGAATTTTGAAAAAAGTGGATTTATTAGAGGATTAAGCACCTATCACTATATATGCTCGTAAGTCGTAACTATAGACTCTGTTTTTGTTTTCAAATAAATGAAATGCTTTTATGAGAAAAACATCCTACTAGCTAGTATTCGATGTTGGGTGTTTTATCTTCACCAATTAATTTCATCAAGTGTGGTTGCTTTAATTTTTAGCTATTTTTTTCGAAGTTGCTATATGTAAGTCTTTTTTATACTTGTACTGTGCTTAGCAGTAAAATTAAACATTAGGTAGAGACATAATTTTTTGGCCATAATAGATATTAATATGTAATTTTTTACCATTCCTTCCGTTCCTAAAAATTTGCCACCTATTTTCATTTTTGTTCGTCCCTAAAAATTTACCACCTTCCATTTTTACTATTTTTTGTAATGGACTTCACATTCCACTAACTCATTCTCACTTAAATTTTATTATAAAAGTATGACTTGCATTCCACTAATATTTTCAACCTACTCCAATTTTTATATATATTTCTTAAAACTTATGCTCATTTAAAATATAATAAAATTTAAGAGGCGGATGAAGTATTATTTTATTAATTATGAAATTTATAATACTTCATGTTTAGATTCTCACTCTCCGTACCTGTCAATTCACGTGTGCAAATGTCAACAAAGAATGTTTGATCGCCCAAGTATGCAATGTTTGATCGCCAACTAAAATTAACAAATTAAGGAATCGTAAATATTGATCACAATGTTTTAATGAGATTAAATTGTGTCACTTGGTAGAGTTTATAATTGATTTAAGTAGCTTATAAAGTATCTAAAACACAAGGGACAGATTTATTTATTCTAGGAGTGAATAGAATGTTCCACTTTATTTGTCAACTTGCCACTTACAACTTGTATCTATACACTTTGACTGAACCTTATCTTTAAACTAATGTTTCAAAGAGACTTTCATAAATAAATCTAGACAAATAAATCTGTCCCTTGTGTTTTAGATACTTTATAAGCTACTTAAATCAATTATAAACTCTACCAAGTGACACAATTTAATCTCATTAAAACATTGTGATCAATATTTACGATTCCTTAATTTGTTAATTTTAGTTGGCGATCAAACATTGCATACTTGTTATTGGGATGATTGTACAAATATTTGGACATTAATTGCATATATATACTTATTTCTTAAACAAATCATTTTTTGTTTTTATTATTGATTCACAATTTCACATCTTTATCAAACTATACATTAGTAGAACAATACGTAAAGCAGGCTAGTTGATTGTAGTTAGTATTACGATGAAAGAAAAAGGAGAGCAATAGGCATTAACTATAAAAATATTAAGAGCAAATATTAAGTATATAGGGCCGTATTCGTCATCAGCCATGTCCGTACAAAAATTGTTGACATGGTTATAACTTATAACGGCCGGTTAATTAATTACAGCTAGCGACAGCGGCGGCGGCAGCTATGGTCTCCACCGGGATGTCTAATAACGGCTGGGCTGGGCCGGGACCCAAATGAGCCATTAACCACGGCTTCATTTATTCTTCCAAAAGAAAAAAAAATATGAAATCTTCATAATGCAGAAACTTAACATCTTGGTTTGCAAGTTGGCGGACTTGGTTTCCGTGGGGGCTCCGATTCTAGTACAATATTTGGCGGTGGCGGTGGTGACCAGCGGGCCACCAACTCGCCGTCTCCACTGGGGATGGAGACGGCGTTTCCTCCCAACGGCTCGGCGCCTTTCTTGGGGAGCATGAAATGACCGAGAGCGTCTCCGGACATTTTGGAGTCCACCGGGACACCCCGCGCTGCAGCCGCCCCAGCGAGCAGAGAGGAGACGAGGAGGAGGACAAGGGTGGCGGAGGAGAAGGAGGCCATTTCTTGGGCTTTAGTGAAGGAAATGAGGGCAGCCGATGTGGTTTTATAGGGATTTTGTCAAAGTTTGGGCGGTGATGATGTACGTCACATAACGTTGCAATTTAGGTTCCAGATAAGTATCATTTACTTACTCCGTCTCTCTCTCCGCGAATATGAGTTTCATTTTTCCATTTTAGTCCGTCCACAAATAGCTATATTATAAATTTTTATAGTTTATAAGGAATGAAACTCCTAATGACGGATGGAGGAGTAAATCATAACTTTTTTTTTATTGATTTGTAGCTATATTATAAATTTTTAAACTGTAACTATATATATATATATGGAGTATTATAGTTTTTTTGCTATTGTTTCTCGATCATCGAAATCACAACTAATGTCGAAAAGACGATAAAACCGCATCGTTTTGAATAACTCTAACACTATTTAATTAATACTCAATATTGAATGACATTGTTCTGTCCAAAATAACGTCATTTTGTTATCGCTTTAATATTTTATCGTGCTATTAATTTAGATTTTGCTTATGGGACAATTGCAAAAACAAAATAAAGGCATATTTGCCTATAATATCATAAAACTTTCAAAAAGTTGAGTTTTTCCTACGAACTTTTAATTTGGAAAATAATATCACGAACTTTACACATGTTTATTACTCCCTCCGTCCGTGAATAGGAGTCCTTGTTCACTTTTACCATAACTGGTAATAGGTTCTTACCTTACGCTAACTCATTCAACTCACATTTTATTTAAAACTAATAATATATACAAATGGGACCCCTATTCTATTAACTTTTTTCCACTCACTTTTCTTAACATTTCTTAAAACCCGTGCCGCCAAGAAATGAGACTCCTAATGTCGGACGGAGGGAGTATTTCCCACTGATGAAAAAATTCTGGGTATGTTATTAGATTGAAGAAAATTTTTGGAGGGTGTACTTCAAGAAAAACTATCCTCAAAGATTGAAGAACTTAAAGCTTTTGAAATTGTTGTCAAGAATTACGAAAAAAATATGTACCATAATATTATTTGTCATAATTTTTTCGCCATAGGAAATAAGAAACTCGGATAAAGTTTTTGATATTATATGTCACATTTAAAGTTCATGCGAAAATCTAACTTTTTGAAAGTTTTATGATAGTAGGGGTCAATATCCCCAAAATAAAATTTGTACAGTTTCAAAAATTATGAGACGAACTAGTCTAAATGAAAATTATCACTCTTAAAGTTTTATAGGTATTTTGTTGAAAATATTTGTGGCGGTAACTTACAATTTATTGATTTGATAAGCGCGACCCCAACTTTGAGCTAATAGTATATCAATATAAAATATCGTCCAAAATAATAGAAGAACAAAATTTTGATGTCAGCTAATTTGTAACTCATGCCTTTCTATGACTTGGATCAATGTTGACAGGCCCCCCTCTAGAAAAATATTGACAATATGATGCTCCCTCGACCCATATATACTACTAGATACATTTCCTTTTTTATGCAGTTATTCTAAAAAAATAGTTAAAGTAAAGAAAATATTAAAATGGAAAAAAAAATATCACAAGAACTCAAATTATTAAATTCTACACAAGATATTTAATAAGGACAGATAATAGAGGATGACTGGATGAGTCAAATTACTTATTTAATTTGTGACATATTTGAATGTACCTCAAAAACTCAATTTACAAATTATATGTACGTACTTATTTAAAGTAGGTGTGAACTAAAATAAATTTTTATGAGATATCGAAACAGACACGTCAAAAGAAAACTTAGGCGGCTAAGTTACAGGATTATAAATGTGGTCCTTTCATTTTGTAAGAGAAAAAGGTAAAGCGATCGTTTTGCATAAACCATCGCTTAAACTTTTCTAAATAACATACTCCATTCGTCCCATAAAAATATCAACAATGCATATGGTACAAGAATTAAAACAAATTTAGTAAAGTAAAAAAATAAGAAGAATATTATGATAAAGTAAGATAGAGGAGATAGTAGTTAAAGTAGAGTTAGTAGATAGTAAGACCTACCTTATTAAATTGATATTAACTTTTCAAAAATGGAATACATATATTTTTGTGAGACGGACGAAAATAGAAAGTGCACATATTTTTATGGGACGGAGGGAGTATGATTTTTTATATATATTTAAAATTATTAAATATTTAGCGATCTTAGATTTGATAGATGATTACTTTAATTTGAATGTGATTAGTGATTACATTAGAAAAATATTTTACAAAACATTTAGTACTCTCACGATATTACAGTTTAGAAATACTTTACATCAAGTAGCTGTGTTTTCTACGGTAGTCAATGACCTATCGTTCCATTCCTTTTCAAATACTATGTTTGAGCATTTTTAACCGTGCTCCTAGCTAATAGGATAGTTGTGGATCCGGTCTCACTTTTATTCATTTTATATTTCTTACTCTTTAGCTGAGGCACCATATCTCTCCATGGTGCTTTTAGCTACGGCACACTTTTATTCATTTTTTTATTATATTATTTAATTTAAATACTTCAATTATTAAAACATTTTCATAATGCTAAAATACATTAAACACCTGAAATACTATTACAAATTCCTAAAATAAAAAAATAATTAAAATCCTAAAATTAAAAATCCACTACTTGTGGACGAATTTCACCCAAATGTGCTCGACTAGATCTTATTCTTCTTACTCCGCTTCCGCAATCAATCGGTCTAGACTGTTTTGATCCATTTAGTAAATTGTATGAAGAAATATGAGAGAAGCACGAGTGAGAGATAGTTTGATGTAAAAAATGAGTGATAAATGGTGGTATTTATAGATAATTAGGATGAATTGGGGATTAAAAAAATATAAAAATTGAAAAAATTGAAAAAACGGTCATAAATGGTTCTATTTTTGGGAAGTGGAAAATATATATGGTTTTTTTCTGATTTTTTAATATATTTTTTAAAAAATCATGTACCCTAATCTATATACGTATATGATTAGACAAGTGAGTGAACTTTTTGATGATAAAACACAATGACTTTATTTGCAAAATCAGTAACTTTTACTCGCAGTAACTTCTTTTCGCATAACAATAACTTTTATTTATATGAACGATAAAACTCTATTTACAAATAATATTATTAGGGAAACAAAACCATGGTTTAGTGAATCTTTAAAAAGTGCCTTTTAACTGGACCTGTCAGATTGTTACTGAATTATACTACTACTATATGTGTATAAATGTATTGGGCCATTTGGGCTGTAAGAAAGAAGCGGATGCAATAAAATTCTCTAATCAAATTTGAAGGCCCACCAAATTCACGCATGCACCGTATGCGCGCACTGTCACAACACACAAGTTTTTACCCGTCCATAACTCTTTGCACACATCAACAGTTCAACACATCTTTGATCTTTTAGATAATTGGGTTTCGATTTTTTCTATATTTTTATAATTCTCCCTCCCTGAAAATTTGTCATTTATTTTTATTTTTATCTATTTCTATAAATTTGTTATTTTTCACTTTTATCTTTTTTAGTAGTGACTTTTATCTTTTTAGTAGGAACTTCATATTTCACTAACTTATTCTCACTCATATTTTATTATAAAACTAATATATAAAAGTAGGACTCACATGCCACTAACTTTTTAAACCCACTTTCTATTAAGTATATTTCTTAAAACTCATACCGGGTCAAATTGTGATAAATTATAAGGGACGGTGGGAGTACATTTTTTCAGTTTGGTAGGTTCTAAAATTTCTGAAATTTTGGTTCGATGCACACTATATATTTTTCTTATTCAAAATCCAATATCCAAGAATTATTTGGTATTTCAAGTATCTATTTTTTATATGAAATTTAAATTATGGAGTTATGAAGAATTGTAATTGTAATTTAACTCTAAATCCAAATCTAAATCCAAATTTTTCATAGTAACAAACATTGGATTTGAAATTGAAAAAGTTCCAATTCCAATTCTGCATGTCCAATTATATATGATATCCAACGGTGCCTTTATGGATTTTGAAGTTGGCCTAGCTAATTTAAAGCTTAGGAGCCTCTATGGATTTTGAAGTTTGTTTGGGTAACTTCAAGCATAAAATGAAGCCTATGTGGATTTTGAAGTTGGCCAGGCTAACTTAAAGCTTAGGCCACCCGCAACGCGTCACGCGGGTGGCTCGTAATCCGTCATGCCAGGACGAGACGGCGGCGAGACGCGTTGCAGCGTCCCGTCTCGTCTCCAGCCCGCCGAGACGGATGGAGAGACGTCTCGCCACGCGTCAGCGCGACGTGGCGCGCTCCGACGCCATGCGTGACGCCCACTCGCCGGCCCGCGAGTGGGCATCGTCACGCTGACGCAATAAATCATTTTTTTTATAAAATTCGAATTAAAAAAATTAAAAAATGAAAACCGGTAATATTAACGTTAATATTATCGTTTTTTTCTTTTTTTTAAATTTTTTTTACTCTATAAATACTCCTAAATCATCTCCATTTCCTCTCCAATTTTCATCATCATTTCACACACAAAAACACATCTATTCTTCCCAAATTATCTCCATTTCCTCTCCAATTTTCATCTAACCTCTCATCACAAAATGTCCGGCGATGGAAACTCTGGTGGTGGCTGCTCCGGCGGGTTCGACATCAACGCGTTCGGCGACTGAGGGGCATGTACAATGTCCTGGGTGGTGGTTCCGGTTCGTTGACGCCGGGCACCCACGGTTCGTCGACGCCGGGGGGGTACCAACCACCCCATTTTGATGTGGATGCATACGCCCGTTCCTCCACCCCGAGGTATTAGCAGGGATTATCCCAGATTCGGGAGGATTATTCGGTTGAACCGACTCCGGAAGTAGGCTGAGGCGATGGAGAAGGCCGAGGCGGTGGAAGCTCCAGGGCGGAGGCGGAGGCGGACGAGGAGGAGGAGGAGGAGGAGGAGGAGGATCTAGGCCGGCATCCGTACAGCCCAAGGAAACGCTGGCTGTGTACAACGCCTGTAACCATATGTACCTATAGAATACGTAATATATAATTTCGCGACGAAAATAAATGTGGAAGTACGAAATACGAGGCAAGTAGCCTATGGGAAATAAAAGTCGACATACTGTGACATGATCAAATGCGAAATCAAACAGAATGAGTGAACCATCCACCTTAAGCACCCAAGTTTATTTTTTTTGGCATGATGCAATCATCATACCCTTATCTTGTATACACATCTATATGTACCCATTCCATACTCTCAACATCATTCAGAGCCATATATCTTCTTTGTTCTTTCCTATCTTGAGCTGATGTTGAGATTTTCCTTCTATGTAGATGGTTGGATGATACGATCCCGATCCCGACCGAAGCCCAAGCGACGCTAGAGCCGGCCGTAGAAACCCAAGCAATGCGGGAGATGGAACGAGGCAGAGAGAGCGCGGAGGACAGGCGAGCAAAGGGAGTTCGTGTGGAGTCTTCCATCGCGAGGTCAAGACCGACAAGGAACGCGAAGCCGCCGGGCAGATTCGGCGACTTCGTCACCAAGTAGCAATTTCCATATTTTTCTTTATTCTAATTGAAGTAGGAGTCGCAGTTAATATTTTATTTTTAGATATTTTTATTATTATTTTTATCGAGCGTAATTATAAGCTCCGTCGGGTTTTCTTGTTGGTTCTTTTCCGATGTAGGATTAGGTCGAACCAAACCTAGGGTCCATAGGCTATAAATAGGGCTGTTTTGTTCATAACTTCTCATGAATAAAATTATTAATTGCCCAAAGATTTGTCGATAACTTGTGAAACAAGCTTCGAACCTGATTGCCTGACGGGGAAGAACCCTCGCACACAATCCGTTCGAACCAAATCCGCCGACCCTAAACAGGGCGCCGGAACGTTTGATTGCCACCGAAGGGAGAATCGGGGTTGTTGAAGGGAAAAGGTCTTAACATCTGGTGCTTTCAGTTGAACTCATGCGACGATACAACAACTATGGTAGAGCGGGATGGGGTCAGTCCCGGCGTGGACAGCCGCCGTTTCGCCATGATATGGGGGGATTTTCTCAGCCCCCGTTTGAGGATTTGGAGACAGAAACCGGACCAGGGGATGAGGTGCTGCACGGCGACACCGTAAACACTAAACTGGATCGACTGTTGGATCGATTCGATAAATTGGATGTATGGAGAGACGAGACAGATCGTAGGTTCGAGAATTTAGAGCCGCTTCTCTCCCGCGAGACGGACCCTTCTTCGCGACATGATGATTGGGAGGAGTACGATGACGGATATACTCGGGGACGGAAGGCGTGGGACAGGGGGTACAGGCCTCGCCACCTACACGGAGGACGTCAGGAGGGGTTCGGCCGTGGGGCCGACGCCTGGGACCAATCGAGGTCAGGCTCTGCCCGTAACAGGGTTAACGGGTTCAACCAAGCCTTTGATCACCCGACTTCATGTTGGGACCCCCCCCAACGGTTTCACTCGGGAGATTCAGCCTTTGATACATCCGACAGAGTGAAGATGGCTGCACCCCGATTTGATGGCTCTGACGCGACAAATTGGGTGTCGAGAGTCCAGTATTATTTTAACCATCTGATGATGCCGGATGCACAGCGATTACACTATGCGGTAATGTTGTTTGATCCACCGGCTTCGGAGTGGATCTTTACTTATTGCGCGAACAATAGGTTCGTCACGTGGCAGGAGTTTTTGGAGGACGTCCGCCATCGCTTTGACAAACAGAGTTTTCAAGACTATTTTGGCTTACTGGCGAAATTGACACAAACGGGGTCCGTACTCGAGTATCATGATACTTTTGAAAAGTACCTCAACCGGGTTCAGGGCATTCCGGAGAAAAAGTTGCTTACTCTGTTCGTGGCAGGTTTGAGACCAGATATGCAGGAACGGGTGCGCCTCCACCGCCCGTCGTCTCTGGCTGCGGCAATGGCCTTGAGCTTGGAGCTGGCCGATTCTTTGGGCGACCGCCAGCCCACACAACAACCTGCTCGTCGACCTTGGCAGACTAAGGATGGCCGTAGTCAAGCAGGCCCGAATTTCAGCCAACTGCCGCCTCCCATTGCTGCCACCCAACCTCCACAGGCTAACCGGGGAGGTGCTCCAAACCCCCCTCGTCAACCTCTGATACGCGTGTCCCAGGCGGAGAAGGCAGAACGTGCAAGGCTGGGGCTATGCTATTTTTGGCCGGAGAAGTGGATAATTGGCCACGTATGCAAACAGCGCCTCCTCTGCTATGCCGATGAGGCAGACGAAGATGAAGCTGGCGACTTTGAAAAATTGACTACGGAGGAAGACGCAGACACGGAAGTAGCACACGTCCACACTATGCATGAGGGTCGACGGTCGCGTCCCCTGAAGGTGATTGGAACAATTCAGGATCGGGAAGTGTGCATTTTGATTGATACAGGGAGCGATCGGGATTTCCTTCACCCGCGAATCGCGGAGGGCTTACACCTACCCCTTTCGCCCATTCGGCCGTTTAGAGTGATCGTGGGAAATGGCGACGCTCTGCTTTGCTCGCACATTTCGAAACAAACAAAATTGGTGATACAGGGACAGTATTTCTGGTGGATTTGCACATTCTTCCTGTGCATGGCCCGGACGTAATTTTGAGGATGGACTGGCTCGAGTCATTGGGGCCGATCACAGCAGATTTCGCAGACAAACGGCTGACTTTTTCACATGGAGATCGACGGGTCGTGCTAAAGGGAATTTTGCCGCCACCACGACGCGTTAGTCTGAACGTATTTTCCTCATTAGTGCCTTCACACGAGGTGTCGAACAAGTTCGAGTTATTCTTGCTGGACCAGGAGTCCGATCAGTCAGGGCAGTCGACGGGGGAGGATTTTCCGGAAAATCTCCCACTCGAAATATTGGAAGTCTTGACACGTTTCCGTCCAATTTTTAGTCTGCCAGCGGGAATGCCACCGAAGCGGCTTTTCGATCATCGTGTCCACTTGCTGCCGGGCACGAAACCCATCAACGTCAGACCGTATCGCTATCCTTACTTTCAGAAAAATGAAATTGAGCGACAGGTCAGAGACATGCTTGAACAGGGCATTATTCAGCGAAGCAACAGACCTTTCTCGTCACCTGTGCTCCTTATTCGGAAGAAAGACGGGACGTTTCGTTTTTGCATCGATTACCGAGCTTTGAATAGTGCAACAGTACCGGATCACTTTCCAATCCCGACCGCTGATGAACTCTTTGACGAGTTAGGGAAAGCTAGATTCTTCACTAAATTGGATCTACGCTCGGGATACCACCAGATAAGAATGCACGACGAGGACGTGTTCAAGACAGCGTTTCGCACACATGATGGACATTTCGAGTTTCTGGTCATGCCTTTCGGCCTCACTAATGCACCATCAACTTTTCAGGCAGCTATGAACGCTATATTCCAACCAATGCTCCGTAAGTTTGTTATCGTCTTCTTCGACGATATTTTGGTATACAGCCCAACGACCGAGGCACACTGGCAGCACCTGGCCACAGTTTTGGACGTGTTGCAGAACAACAGTTTCTTCGTGAAATTGTCAAAGTGCTCTTTTTGTAGCTCCACGGTGGAATATTTGGGGCATTAAATCGGTGAAGGATTGGTGAAAGCCGACCCGAGTAAGATATCGGCCATGACTGCCTGGCCGAAACCTAAGTCTGTGAAGCAGCTCCGAGGTTTCTTGGGTTTGACGGGCTACTACCGTCGTTTTATTGCAGGCTATGCTATGATCGCGGCGCCATTAACCGAGTTGCTCAAAAAGGATTCCTTCACTTGGTCTACCGACGCCGAGACAAGCTTCGAAAATTTGAAGAAAGCAATGACCTCGGCCCCGGTTCTTCGCCTGCCGGATTTCGATAGGCAGTTCTGTGTAGAGACAGACGCGTCGGATGTGGGCATTGGGGCAGTATTTTTACAGGATGCGCATCCCATAGCCTTCTTCAGCAAGAAATTGGGGCCTCGACGCAGGGTGGCCTCTACGTATCACAAAGAGCTGTACGCGATTGTGGAGGCAGTACAGAAGTGGCGCCAATACCTCTTGGGGCGTGAGTTTGTGATCCGGAGAGATCAAAAGAGCTTAAAGGAGCTACTACAGCAGGTGGTCCAGAACCCGGATCAGCAGCTCTATGTGCGGAAGTTAATGGGGTACAAATTCAAAATTGAATACAAAACAGGCACTTCTAATCGTGCAGCGGACGCCCTCTCCCGTCGCGCTGACCCAAGTGACGGGGACACCGAGACCAGCGGAGCAAGCGCAGAGCTCGGAGATGAGTTAGCCGATGGGGCCCTCCTGACGGCGGTCGTCTGCCCGGTCCCGCAGCTAATTGATTTATTACGCAGCGAGACAGCATCGTCCCCGGAAATGCGCGAGATGACGAAGGAGATCAAAGAAGGACGCGCTCCACCTCATTTATCGTGGGTGGATGGGCTCGTGTACTATAACAGACGGATTTTTGTGGGATCCCGATCATCGGCGCGGACGCCAATCATGACCGAATATCTCTCATCCCAATCAGCAGGTCATCCGGGTTTTGAGAGGACCCTCCGGCGAGTCACAACCGAGTTCTATTGGCCGAACATGAAGAAGGAGATTCGACGGTTCGTCGAGGCGTGTGTTATATGTCAAACTACTAAGTACTCTACGCAAAGACCGGCTGGATTGTTACAACCATTGCCAATCCCTTCGCAAGTTTGGGAGGATGTCTCGATGGACTTCGTTACGGGACTACCTCCGTCGAGAGGGTACACGGCCATCATGGTTGTTGTGGATCGTTTATCCAAATACGCCCACTTTGCGGCCCTGCCCACACGTTTTGACGCCTTGCGGGTCGCCCATTTGTTTGTTAACACGGTGGTGCGTCATCACGGGTTCCCCAAGACCTTGGTGTTGGATCGCGACTCCTTATTCTTGAATAAAATTTGGGAGGAGATTATGCGCCTAAGCGGTACGAAGTTGAACTTTTCGACGGCATACCATCCTCAGTCCGATGGTCAGACAGAGGTGCGTAATAGGGGCCTCGAGCAGTATCTCCGAGCATTCGCCGGGGATCGCCCCTCTAAATGGACGAATTTCCTTCCATGGGCGGAACTAGCGCTAAACTGCTTCTATCACGCGGGTCTAGGCACATCTCCGTTCAAAGCTCTTTACGGGAGAGATCCGCCTAGTCTTGTGTTTGCGCCGCCGTCAGCCGCGACCCCTCCGTCGGTGGCGGACCTGATCAGACAGCGGAGTGAGCTACTTGTTCAGCTTCGCAAGGATCTAGCTCGAGCGCAACAACGTATGCAAGAGTCGGCGAATAAACATCGTCGACATGTGGAATTTGTGGCGGGGGATATGGTGTTACTCAAATTACAACCATATCGTCAGCATTCGGTGGCGCGCCCATTATCAGCGAAATTAGCGCGTCGATATTACGGGCCGTTTGAAGTAATGGAGAGGATTGGACAGGTGGCGTATAGGCTGCGACTTCCGGAAGGAAACAGGATTCACAACGTATTTCATGTAAGCCTTCTTCGGCCGTTTGTAGCTGGGGATTCAGAGATGCAACGCACGGAATTGCCATCCGACTTCTTCGGGGATCGACCAGTGGTATACCCGGTACGGGTGCTGGAGAGGCGGCTGCTGTGGAATGGCGATCAGCCGAGGGAACACGCCTTGGTTAGGTGGTCAGACGGTACCGAGTCGCCCACGTGGGAGCCGGTGGAGACGCTAAGACTGAAGTTTCCGAATATCTTCCTTGAGGACAAGGATGTTGCTATGGAAGGGGGGGTTGATACGATCCCGACCGAAGCCCAAGCGACGCTAGAGCCGGCCGTAGAAACCCAAGCAATGCGGGAGATGGAACGAGGCAGAGAGAGCGCGGAGGACAGGCGAGCAAAGGGAGTTCGTGTGGAGTCTTCCATCGCGAGGTCAAGACCGACAAGGAACGTGAAGCCGCCGAGCAGATTCGGCGACTTCGTCACCAAGTAGCAATTTCCATATTTTTCTTTATTCTAATTGAAGTAGGAGTCGCAATTAATATTTTATTTTTAGATATTTTTATTATTATTTTTATCGAGCGTAATTATAAGCTCCGTCGGGTTTTCTTGTTGGTTCTTTCCCGATGTAGGATTAGGTCGAACCAAACCTAGGGTCCATAGGCTATAAATAGGGTTGTTTTGTTCATAACTTCTCATGAATAAAATTATTAATTGCCCAAAGATTTGTCGATAACTTGTGAAACAAGCTTCGAACCTGATTGCCTGACGGGGAAGAACCCTCGCACACAATCCGTTTGAACCAAATCCGCCGACCCTAAACAGGGCGCCGGAACGTTTGATTTCCACCGAAGGGAGAATCGGGGTTGTTGAAGGGAAAGGGTCTTAACATTGGATCATATTTTGCCCAGATGCGTAATAGATACGCCAAAAATAGAAATTTCCCCGTGGAGAAATATAGGGATTATGAATGGGATGGAAGGACTGACCTCATGAGTTACGTCACTGAATTTTGAATCTTTGGATGGACGCCTATGCGTTCGGGCGAGCCACCCACCATGCTGGAATCACAAAGCTTATTCACACTCTACCGCTCATCTGGAGTCAGTGGGTAGCTCAAGCGGCAGAATCGTTTACGTGGTATAGCCTGCCCGAATACACATCGCGTGGGGACTTGCCCGGTCTTCCTGAAGTACTACTTCCGGCCTTAATAAGGGCAGCTGACGGACCACCACGTTCTCCACCACCACAGATTTATCCTCCTGAGCAAGCACATGCAAGGAAGTTTCGATCTGATAGTGAGCCACATGTCTCACGTGTGCCCCGAAGAACAAGGCTCGGGATGCGCACTTCGGCCCCTTTAAGAATAGAGAGGGAGGTCGAGAAAATAATCACGACAGTTCCTTCCCCAGTTCGCATTGAAGGAGAAGACGAGGAGAAAGAGGAGGAACCCCTCGAGGAAGAAGAGGAACCCCTCGAGGAGGAAGAGAACTCGCATATGGAGACTGATGGTGAGGCCGAGGAGGAGGAGGAGTGGGAGGAAGAAGAAGTTCGAGATTGATAGTCATGGTTTAGTTTGCTTCATTTTAGTTTCCCTTTTGTTGTGATACCGTTTTTTTGCTAAGACTATTTATTGTTTTATCTCCACATTCTATTTTTTCCTACTTCGTTGCTGTGATTGATACTAAGACCTCTTGGAGGCAACATTTTAATAAAGTGTGTTTTTATTAATTGAATTTGTTGGAATAAAAAATAAAATTGAATGAATAGTAATTTAAGAGGCGGTTAAGGGACGGATAAGAGATGGAGGGTTGCAGGTTCCGTCCCTTAGTTAAGAGAAGGAGTAAAAAAGTACAGTGAGGGCCCATGAATAGTAATTTAAGGGACGGATAAGAGACAGCGTTGCAGATGGCCTTAGGACGGGCATCAACAGTAGTAGACAAATCATATCATATCATATCTTAACTATTCATCATGAGTTGTACTCCAATCAATTCACAAATCACACTATTCTATCCGTTCCTGGAATGTATGAATTAGTATTTTCTTATTAGTCCGTCCCATAAAAATATGAATTTTCTTATTTTGGAATAGTTAAACAACACAGTACCCCTACACATCATTTTATTTACAATTTATACAAGTACACTATGCTACTAATGATGTAGAGCTCACTTTCTATTAAAACTACCTACAATATCATTTCTCTCTCTCTTACTTTACCAATTATGCACTGTCAAATCAAATATTCATACTTTTCAAGGAACGGAGGAGGAAGTAGTATTATATTTCAACTATTCAGGATTAAGGTATGGTAAATAGACATGGATTTATTTCAAGAGAGGACTTAAATATGTTCAACAACAAAGATTTGAAGAAAATCAAAAGTATGATAAATAATTTATCCAAAAATTAAGAAATATTTTTTTGGAAGCCAACAATATAGTTGACTTTGAGGCCAAGAAACCAATCAATTTCAAATTTTCACAAGTAAAAGGTATAAATACCAATCCTGTATCTTCAATGGTTATTGGTAGGATTTGTTATCGTGTTGGTAGTTACATATCAATTAATTTGTATTAAAATAATTATACAAGGATGACTTTGTGGAAGTGGAGGAACCCTCCCAGTCAACGAGAGTTAGGTCAATGTTCACACATTACTACTCAAAAAGATATGTTGATGCCCATAAAAAGAGTGTAGTATATAACATACCTTATTCATTTTTCTTTCTTCAAAAATATGAAAATAAATTGACGACGTTTTTCTGTTTTAAATGTTCCACCTTTATTTTCTAGTAACATGTTTCATGAACGTGTTCGATCACATTACTTCAAAGGTATCTAAGAGTACTTTCCTTTGTATGATAAGATGCCAAATTTGTGCAGTTTTGCTATTTTTATTAGTACATCACATTCTCTATCTTAAGTTTATACCCTTTTATACATCTTAATTTGGGATTGCATAATTGTGTAGAACAAAATAGACAAGAGATTCTTCGATTGTTATTAGTAAATTACTAAATGTTTACACAATGTTAAGTGTTTATACTTTACACTGTGTTTGCTCAAATTAACAATCTTACATTTTCCAAATTATATCCTCTAACAAACTTCTTCATGAACTGATGAGATGAATACTAAAATTGAGACGAATTTTAGCAAGTCAAAAGTCGAATAAATCATGATAGCTTAGTTCAGTGGTAGAGCCACCTTATGCACACCAAGGGCAAATTGCCCCCTCAATTTTACATAATTTTCCATACATATAACCTATTTATTTCAATATATTTATTAAATAACTAATTACTTCCTAGTCTGTAGGAAGTAGTCTGGAGTATTAAAAAGCTCAATGCTGCTAATAAAATTTGCTTGCTGCAGTAGTCCGGCGTAATTCATTTACAATTTCACATTCCCATTTACTATTTTACAAAAATAAACAATTAAAACTTAAAAGCCCAAAATGCCCCCTTCCAGAACATGGGATTAAATAAACATTTGCACCCATAAATTTCAAACGTTTGACCAGAATTCCGTTATTAATTACCTCCATAAAGAAAACAAAAAGAAGATAAAAATTCCAAATAAAATCACATGTGATTGTATATCCTCTAGTTGACTAACTTTTTTCTGCGAATATGAAAAGGAGATATTTAGTGTTAAATAGGAAGGAAATAAAATAAAAAATAGAATAAAATAAAGAGATAAAATATAATAAAATACTGAGAAAATATTACCTTATGCTAAAATAGAAATGGCTTATTATCTTGAAATTTACTGAAATGCAAAATAATTCAATTAATAACTAATGAAAGAAAGTATTCCCTTAATCCATAAATAAGAGTCTCAATTCATTTTTACCGCGAATAGTAAGCCTATATTCCATTTACCCATTTAAGACTTTTTTAGCATTTCTTAAAACCCGTATTGAAAATATACAACAGTTCTAATGATAAATGGAGGAAGCACTTGTTATTTAATGAAAACACCTCCATTTCCACAAAAATAAACTCATCCAATAACCACCACTCTACGCCGCCATGGCCGCCCACCTCCTCCTCTTCGCGGCGGCGCTGCTATCCTACTCCGCGATCCCGTCCCTCTCCCTCCCACCCTGCCCCCCGTGCGGGCCCACCCCGGTCCCCTACCCCCTTAGCACCGCCCCCACCTGCGGCGACCCGGCCTACAAAATCCGGTGCTCCGCCGCCTCCACCCTCCTCTTCGACTCCTCCAACAACACCTACCCCATCGCCTCCATCTCCCCTTCCACCCAGCGCCTCACCATCACCCCCCCCCCCTCCCCCCCAACACCTGCCTCGCCGCCGACCTCCCCTCCAACGGCCTCCAGCTCAGCCCCTCCGCCCCCTTCAACATCACCAGCAGCAACACCATCTTCTACCTCAACTGCACCGACTCCATCCTCAACTCCCCCCTCAACTGCACCTCCACCAGCCTCTGCCACGTCTACAGCAACGCCACCGCCAGCCCCTGCCGCGGCACCCAGTGCTGCGCCTTCCGGGCTGGTGGCTCCACCACGGCCTACATGATCCGGGTCAGGCAGGAGGGCTGCCGCGCCTACCGCAGCTTCGTCAACCTGGATCCGGACTTGCCCGTGGCGAGGTGGCCGCAGCCGGCGGTGGAGCTGCTCTGGCTGCTGCCGCCTGAGCCCGTCTGCGAGGCCCAGGCGGATTGCGGATCCGGTTCGACCTGCGGGCCGGAGCGGAACTCGGGCGGGTCGGTCAGAAGGTGCTTTTGTAATTCGGGTCTGGAGTGGGACCCGGTTTCTGGACTATGTGCTCTAGGTTGGTTTTTTTGATATTTGGAACATTTATTAACTATTCCTATTAATTAAATGTCATTAATATTGATACTAATTTAAATCTAATGTTGATATGTAGAGTGTAAAGATCCAGACGGTTGTGGCAAAGATCGAACTGCGCTTATTACAGGTAATTTATTCCTATAATGATATATATAGATTAATGACACAAAATTCATGAGATCA